>NC_042977.1:15697892-15997892 GCF_901001165.1 Salmo trutta
TTCAGGGTTCCTCTGTGGAGATGGGAGAACCTTCCAGAAGGACAACCATCTCTGCAGAATTCCACCAATCAGGCCTTTATGGTAAAGTGCCATACAGAACCCACTCCTCAGTAAAAGGCACATGACGTGGGGATAGGGTCTAGTTTCCTGAATTTTCGCCTGACTGACGTGCCCAAAGTAAACTGCCTGTTACTAAGGTCCAGAAGCCAGGAAATGCATATAGAAAACACTGAAGTTTCTGTAACTGTTAAAATAATGTCTGAGATTGTAACAGAATTGATATGGCAGGTGAAAAACCAACCAGAATTGTTTTGAGGTCCCAGGCTCTTATAATGGAAAGCTATTGTTTCCAGTTTGCAATTCCTATGGCTTCCACTGATGTCAACAGTCTTTGTTCAAGGTTTCAGGCTTGTTTCTTGAAAAACGAGCAAGAATTGAGTTTTAGTGAAGAGGGCACCGGAACAATATCAGTCTTTCGGCTAATTACTAATTTTACTTTCCTATTGAACATTAATTTCGTATGAAATATTATAGTTTATTTACATTTTAGGGTACCTGAGGATTAAATGGAAATGTCATTTGACTTGTTTGGATGAAGTTTAGCAGTAGCTTTTTGGACTCTGTCTGCATGTTGAACGATTTGGATTACTGAAATCGATGGTGCCAACTAAACTGACTTTTTGGGATATAAAGAAGGATTTTATCTAACAAAACGACCATTCATGTTGTAGCTGGGACCCTTGGGATTGCAAACAGGAAGATTTTTCAAAAGTAAGTGATTTATTTAGTCCCTTTTTGTGATGGCTGTGCTGGTTGAAAAATGTTGATGTGGGGTGCCGTCCTCAGACAATCGCATGGTATGCTTTCTCTGTAAAGCCTTCTGTAAATCGGTCAACGCAGTTAGATTAACAAGAATTTAAGCTTTTTAAATGTTATAAGATACATGAATGTTTAATATTACGATTATTTTAATTGTGCTCCCTCCAATTTCACCGTTGTCGACAGGTGTCCCGCTGGCGGGATGCCTATCCCTAAGATTGAACTTTTTGGCCTGAATGCCAGGCATCATGTCTGGAGGAAACCTGGCACCATCCCTACTGTGAAGCATTGTGGTGGCAGCATCATGCTGTGGGGATGCTTTTCAGGGACTGGGCAACTAGGCAGGATCGAGGGAAAGATGACTGGAGCAAAGCCCAGAGATCCTTGATGAAAACCTGCTCAGGACCTCCGACTGGGGCGACGCTTCACCTTCCAACAGGGCAACGACCCTAAGCACACAGCCAACACAGGAGCGGCTTTGGCCCAACCAGACCCCAGACTTGAACCTTGTCAAACATCTCTGGAGAGAGCTGAAAATAGCTGTGCAGCGACACTCCCCATCCAACCTGACAGAGCATGAGAGTATGTGCAGAGAAATGGGGAAACTTCCCAAATACAAATGTGCCAAGCTTGTGTCATACCCAAGAAGACTCGAGGCTGTAATCGCTCCCAAGGTGCTTCAACAAAGTACTGAGTAAAGGGTCTGAAAACAATTGTACTCTAAATATGATATTTCAGTTTTTTTTATACTGTATACATTTGGAATGTGTGAACTTGTTTTTGCCTTGTCATTATAGGGTTGTGTGTAGATTTGAGCGGGAAAACTATTTTATCAATTTTATGAGGCTGTAATATAATATGGGAAGTCAAGGGGTCTGAATGCTTTCTGACTGCACTGTATGTGTTAATAGCCCATATGCTATTTTAGAAGCTATATTCCTTAAAGGTAAATCTTTTTTTCCTGTTTCAGGATTTTGTGACTTTGTTTCCAAAGCGAGTGACACTGATGATCAGCAGAGGATTCTTGCTGATGACTCAGAGGTCAGCACTTGGGTAAGGCCATAAGCACAGATTTTAAGGGTTCTCTGAAGCTTCAAAGTAATTTGAAGTGTAAAGGCCAGTAAGAAATCAGCTTTGAAGCCAGAGGTAGTTAAGATGGAACTCTTTTCTTGGACATGTTTTTATGAAGTCAGCTTTGTCTGATTAGGCCCTGTAGAAGCTATTTGATTGTTCTGGAGTAAATGTATGGGATTTACTAGCAACTGCTGGTCCAAAGTAATCTTGGCACCCAGAACCAAATCAACTGCTGGTTTTTAGCTACTCATTTGATATTAAGGCTGTCATGACAGATTGGTACAAACTGGCATTTTGATTTGTCTGAGATCATATGTGGATAATATTGTGCACTTGACATTTGAATGGTTTCTTTTTTTTTTCACAGGATGCATGGTTCAAAATCGTTGCCCTTCTTGCCTTTGTTATTGGGAATAGCGGGTTCCTGATCAGCTTCATTTACACCATCAGTGGATTGTGATGAATCTGTGAAGGCCCATTCCATGGTACATGACAACTCAATGGCTGTTAGAATGGTGGAGGATCCTGACTCTTATTCAGATTCAGGCCACAGGCAGATCAAAACACTGAACCAGATCTAAAGCTATAGATGGAGTGATAGGATATATAAATAAATACTGGATAGATTATCCATTTCACACATCAAAAGTATTTCTGCACTATTGATTTTGCACTAATGTTCTTATCCCAACTTCTCAGGGAAATGCAGTTGTACACTCAGCAGCCAGTTTATTAGGTATACCGTCCCGTTCACGAAAATAGATCGCTTCTACAGACAGTGAGTCACGTGGCCGTGGCTTAGTGTGTGTGTATATACACTGTAAAGCAAGCAGACAGGCATCGAGCACAGGAGGCTGCTGAGGGAGGACGGCTCATAATAATGGCCTGAACCGAGCGAATGGAATCAAACGCATGGAAGCCATGTGTTTGTATTTGATACCGTTCCACTAATGCCTCTCCAGCCATTACCACGAACCCGTCCTCCCCAATTAAGGTGCCACCAACCTCCTGTGGCATCGAGGCATTCAGTTACTGTTCGATTGAACATTCGAATAGGCAAAACGAGTGACCTAAGCGAATTTGAGTGGTATGATTGTCAGTGCCAGGCGCACTGGTACCAGTATCTCAGAAATGGCCGCCCTCCTGGGCTGTTCACACACGTGTCTAGGGTTTACCAAGAATGGGGCGACAAACATCCAGTCAGTGGCAGTCCTGTAGGCGGAAACAGCTCGACGTAAGCGGTCTGAGAATGGCAAGAATCGTGCAAGCTAACAGGTGGGCCACAAACATAACGGCGCAGTACAACAATGGTGTGCAGAATGGCATCTCGGGAACACGAAACTTGTCGATCCTTGTCATGGATGGGCTATTACAGCAGACCACCACACTGCTCCTATCAGCTAAAAACAAGACGCTTCATTGGGCACGTGATCACCAACACTGGACAACTGAGGAATGGAACAACATCACCTGATCTGACGAATCCCGGTTCCTGTTGCGTGCTAATGCTAATGGCAGAGTCAGGATTTGGCGTAAGCAGCGAGTCCATGGGCCCCATCCTGCCTAGTGTCATCGGTGTGTAGTGGTGTGGGGAATGTTTTCCTGGCATACATTAGGTCCCTTGATATCAATTGAATCCCACAGCATATATGAACATTGTTGCTGACCGAACCCAATAGAGGATCTTTGGGATGAGACGGAACTGGCTGTTGGCAGCACGACTGTACCGCCTTCCAATCTGCAGTAACTCTGATGCCTTCACGTTAGCATGGACCAACATCCCTGTGGAACGTTTTCCGACACCTTGTAGAATCCATGCCCCAAAGTATTCGGGCTGTTCTGGAGGCAAAGGGGGGTCTGACCCGGTACTAGATGGGTGTACCTAAACTGTCCGCTGAGTGTATATTGAAATGCATTATCTCAATACAGCCTTGTCCCATATGAGTTCATGTTTATTACATTACATTTTACATTTGAAGTGTTGCTGAATATATTTAAGGGAGAATGCACAATCTTAATGCTTAATTACAAATTCACTTTGTTTGAATTATGTGTGGGTCAGTTATGTTTCTGAAACAGAAGTTATCCTGTAGTATAATATCAGTAAATAAATACATTTGGAAAGTTAACTATCCCTTCCTGTGACTGTACATTTTATTGGATTTACAGCTAGCTTCCCAATCAACACACTGACAGGCACACGCATTTCTAGGTAACAGGAGTACACTGACAATTATTGTCCTTAATGTCAATCCAATTTATTTTGGCGCAGCATTTTCAATTGAGAATAACAAACAAATTCTCCATGAAACAACATAACACTTAAAATAATAAAGAATGCCATTTTAAAGTAAAGTTTTCAGCTTGGAGTTTTGTCCTAGTCTAGCAAGTAATACTAGACCAACTGCAACCCAATATCACATTGTGAAGGATTATTATTATTATTTTTTTTTTTTTTTTTTAAGTAATAATTGAAAAGGCATCTCAAAATGGGAATGTTGGGTCAAGCTTCGAATATCCTATAAGTGGCTATCATTAAACACTTAATTTAAAGTGAATTATGCAGGTAGTCATAATATACATTTACACCAGCGATCGGTTTAGTTTTTTTTGGAAGTCTACAGCTTTGTAATACCACATTTCTCAATATTCTTTTAGCCTTTTTAAAGTCTGTTTAGAAGAAAATACAATACAAAAATGCAATAAATATAATATATTTTTTTGTTTAACCAAGACAGTACTTAAAAATGTAAAAATCTTAACCGGACAATATAACGTACTCATCACATTCAAACAGCATCTGGTAGTCCATCTATGTTCGTTTAAATGTGGCATCTCTTACAATTTCATTTACATATTTTTGTTTCACAACTTTTAAAGCTACAGTACCGGTAAATTATATATTCAAGCTGTCAATAGCAGAACTGGAAAACATCTAGAAAAGTTCAGGACATTCATCTGTAGTATGGAACGGTATTCTGGTTTGATGTTCTTCACTCTTGTTCATGGTTGACACACAGTCCTGCCTCCCATCTCTGAGCCATGGCATTCTTTTTCCTTGCTCCTGGGGATAGTGATTCTGGGAACTGGGGGAAAGAGTTTCACCTGTAAAACTGCATGCAGTTTCCAGTTTCAAGGTGAAAATGGATGATTAAAATGGTTAATGGCAAAATATTATCGGAAAATGTAATGAACAGACTTGAACATGAGCACATGCAATGTTATGTAGTGAGGCATTCAGACGACAAAAGCATTTTTCTAGCCTGGTCATGTTTGGCAATTTCACATGACAATGCACAGCATGGGAATTGACAAAGCGCACACATTTTCAGGTGACTAGGCTAGCATCTGTTCTTTACACAAATTCTGTTCATCTATGGGGAAACACACCCTATGGTCACATGACAGGGTGGAGCGGTCCAGCTTTCGAGTCCTTGATGGTGATGAAGGGGAAGACACACATTTCAGTGGCACTTCTGAAAAAGAGAAACAATTAATACTCATATATTCATATGCTTAGAGATCTATATCATGAATTTGGACTAATTGGGAACGAGAAGCTCAGGATATCCTAAGTATGCAATAAGTCTAAGGCAGGTAAGATGAAAAGATCAGCTGTTGAGTCAGAAAAATACCACTAATGATACAATGAAAACACAACTCTTTTCCATAATGACCACTTGTAAGTGTTCCTTCCATCCCTCTCCTCACCCCTACCTGGGCTTGAACCAGGGACCCTAGGCACACATCGACAACAGTCAAACTCGGAGCATTATCTATCGCTCCATAAAAGCATTGGCCCTTAGAGCAAGGGAAACAACTTCAAGGTCTCAGCGAGTGACGTCACCGAATGAAACGCTATTAGCGCGCACCCCGCTAAATAGCTAGCCATTTCACACAGGTTACACTCACCCCCCTTGTGACCTTTTCCGCAGCAACCAGTGATCCTGGTCAACAGCATCAATGGAACCGTTTTGCTTCCGTCCCTCTCCTCGCTCGAACCAGGGACCCTCTGCACACAAGTCACCCTCAAAGGACCTACCCATCGCTCCACAAACGCTGCGGCCCTTGCAGAGCAAGGGCAACAACTACTTCAAGGTCTCCGAGCGAGTGACGTCTCCGAATGAAACGCTATTAGCGCGCACCCGGCTAACTAGTTAGCCATTTCACAAAGGTTACACGTGCACATAATCGTTAATCAGCACATACCTGCTTTATCAAAGCTCAGGTTATCAAGGAGGTTGGGGGACACCAGGACGGTGTCGTTCTTCTCCCTGGTCTGCATCTGGCTCTTCTGCCTCCTCCACTCCTCTTCCCTCTGCTTCACCATCTTAATCTCCTGGTCCACCAGGGACATGGAGCTCCGCGAGCGCAGCTTGAAGAAGGGGTTGTTGACAAATGTGCTCTCCTGGGTCTCCTGGCAGGAGGCCGAGCTCAGGCAGAACTCGGAGGCACTCCGGATAATCAGGTTGGACGTCTCCAAAATGATGACATTGGCTGACGTCTCCAAGGGCCACTCACTGTACCTGCTGGGCCCCGGAGATAGCAAGGATCCCCGGGTGCGGTGCCTCGGGCTGGTGGGGTAGGAGTCCGGATCCAGGATGATAACATTTTGGGCGGTCATCTCATGATAGGTAGCACCCCTTGGTGTGGGCGATGGGGAGGTGGATATGGAGACGGTTGGGGTCTTTGCATTGGGAGACCTCAAAGGCCTGCATCCGGGATCACTAGACTCAAACATCTTCCGTTTCTCTTCCACCTCATGGCAAAGACCTTTGCCATACTTGCCGTGGTAGAGAGTAGTTGGTCGGGTTTTGGAATGTGCAGATGATTCTCCAGCTTTACCCTGTTTGGCAATCTCTCTCTCACGCCTGAAGTTCTCCTCACGTTCTATGGTCTGTCGTATCTCTCTTTCGACAGGGTTGTCTGAGTCCTCATAAAGGGACCTGTAGCTGAAGTCATCCAGACCTGAGTCTTCTGAACATGGGCTGAACTGAGTGTGTTGAAAGTCACCAAGGGCAAGGCTGTCAATTTCGGGGTCCCTCCTGGGTCGGTCAATGTTCCTGACGGGTGTGTACATGGCGCTGTGACCTCCCTGGCACGTCCCCTGCTGTCTGACAGTGGGCTGGTGGACCTGAACCTCTCCTTGGGTCTGCTCCTCCATTTGGCGCCACTGCTTCCGAGCCCCCTGGAAGTCCACATGCTCTGTACTAATGTTCTTGCTCTTCATTTCTTGTATCACACAGTAGTCTTGAGGAACCTTCTTGTCGGGGTCAGAGTTTGCAGAAGAGCTTGCAGATGTAGAACGACTCACTTTGCGAGTCCTGCCTTGGCTGACCTCTTCTTCATCCTCTGGAATTTTGGATAAGCCCTGGAACTTGCCAGAGGACATAACTTGGTCTTGGATCTCGCATTCTGTTGGGCAATCAGGTTGTTCAAGAATGTGAGTAATATCTCCAGTTTCACCCTTGGCCCCCTTCTCTGCCTCCCCAGCGGCTCTGTCCTCCTCGAGGGCCTCTTGAGCATTTCCATCACAACCTTCCTCCTTGTTCACTGTAGAGGCAAACGTGGACCTCCACTGGTCGTCAGCCTCGCTATCTGATGACACGATGGCCATTTCTACCTGGAGACAGTCACTCAGGTCGTCTCGGTCAAGGTCGTGACAGGACCCTGTTGAGACGTCTGAGGAGACCTCCTCTCGGATGCACTGCTCCAAGATGGACTCTTGTGTCACCGTCACTTCTGATGGAGAAGAGTTGCCCAGGTGACCTTGTGCAAGCAGGTCTTCCACCTTACAAATGGGTTCACTACCAAATATACTTGAGGAGTTGAGTAACTCTGTTAGACTGAAGTCATTTTGCCCTGTCTCAAAGTTGTGAGTCTCCTCCTCCTGTCTGTTCACCTCACCACTTTCATCATCTTCGTCTGGTTCATCCTCTGACGGTTTTATGTTCTCTTTTGTTCCTCTGTATTCTGCGAAAGGTTCTCGGTCACATTCTTCCTCGCTTTCGCTAAGCAGGCGTCTCTGGTCCTCTGTTTCCCCAGAATCCATTTTATAGTCTGTTAGGTTCGCCAACTCTGAAAGCTGGCTGGTCTCCATGGCTATGGCCTCAGAGTGGGATTCTTGTTCTTTCTCTTGTGGAGTGTCGCAAGCACTGCAGCCCTCAATCACTTCATTCCCCTTTATCGTCTTCACTCCAGCTGTGGCTCTCTATGGAAGCCAAATAAAAGATTATCAGAGGAGAACAAGAGGGACACAAAACATGACTTGTATGAATACATCAACTAACCTGTCTTGGTATGAGGTATTTCTATCAGTTTTCTTCCTTCAATGGCTCTTTTTGAAGTATGGTGGTGAGTGGAATTCTTTACATATTACATCTCAAATTAAGAATGTTTAATTATTATTATTTTTTTCTCCATTATTTAACTAGAGAATAAGAACCCCTATACCAGCCAGTACCATCGGTTCGGTGTAAAAATGTAACAATTTAATTCCAAAACGCTATATATCAATTTTCAGAAATGTTGGTAAATTAACCTTTTTTTGTTTAAAGAACTTATTAAATAGATTGTTTTTCCCCATCATGACACGGGGTTGTTAAATGACAGACATGAATTTGTTTGAAACCTATGACTAGATGGTTTCATTTCAGAGAGACAAACGATCACATTTTGTTGCAAAACACGATATATCCACCTCACTCTCAGAGAAAAGTGTCACTGCAAGGTTTTACACTATGTGGTGGAATCATTGTAATCAAAAGGAGAGACTTTTAGATTTCTTCAAAACAATCAACTGGAGGTGATCACTGCAAACTCAATGAGCTGGTTCAAGCCACAGCATTTTATAGCAAAGTCCACCCTCCTTCAGTCTACATGACAAACAACAGATGTATGGAATGGGTCACAAGGTTAAGATTTGTATGAAAGATATTTATAAGTCACAGCAGACAGTATCTGCTGTAAAAACAGTTCTCATTGTGTAGAGACCAGGGTCTGGTCCCCTAACTCCATACTGGAGCCATCTCCCCCTGATACCCCAGTACAGAAACATTAACTCATGCTCTGGAATGCAGTATCACCCAAAGACATCGTAAATCTTCTAGAGACCCATCCTCAGTAGAACACACACAGATGAGCATTCTAACAACCCCTTATTCTGTTGCATAAAACAACCATTTGATGCAATAACAGCATTATAACAATCTTGTCATTTCTACCATAACTGTCGAATGTGACTCGTTCCAGGAAACTAGGCATATGTCGCAAGTCAAGACTTCACAGGAGGCATTTGAACGTTTATTTAAATGTTTTTATCAAAATGCGTTTTTTTTTGGCAGAAATGCCTTCTGGAACATTTTAACTTTCATGTGCCTAAATTACAAAATTGTATGTCATCTGTAAATATGAATAAAGTTGTTAAATTAGGAGCCTAGTTGGTTTAGCCACAGAGAAAGACAGGAACCTTCCCGCTAGCCATGATTGGCAGAGATAATGAATGCAAGTTGTGAACTTCATCAACAACTATGCAAAGGATAATGCACTATTATTACCAGGACGCCACCCAGGACACAAACACTTTGGTGGAAAGCTGCTGCCATCTCGTGACAAAAGCAGCAGTGTGGCGTCTCTACAAGGAATAGATGACAACACTTGGTATGTAAAGCATAAACAACATATTTGATTATTTAGTTTACCTCCAACATGATTGGCACTACCTTTATTGATCTCACATTATTTGTGTATTTTTACAGAGGTACGTATACTCGGGCTGTCTTCCTTCAGGAATCTGTGGAGAAAATTGCTGCTCCACATCTCAAGCACTAATCCCAGGACCGGGATTGTGAAAGACAGCACTGTGAGAGGGGTCAACATCCCACAGCTGGTTGGACTGGAGGATGGTACGGTGTTGGTGGAAAGCTATGGCTGGCAACAACACCTGACTCTGCACTTCAGGCCGCTACCACAGATCAAGCAATACCAGCACTTCAGGTGAATATCATTTTTGTTGCATTGTATGAGGTTATTCTTGTTATCTAAACTTGAATTGGTGTTATGCAAGGTTGTAATGTCTTCTCAATTTGTTTTGTTATTTTCTGTTTTACAGCTTCGTTTTACAGGAGCCTGGTGTTGTCGCCAAGGAGCGTTCGGACTCAGTCGGGACCAGGTTTCAGCTGCTGCGCAACGCTGACATCCTTCCTCCCATAGATGGTCTGCCTGTACAAGCATCACCTGGACTGGACACAGCTTGACAAACATATTTTTGAAACAGGCTCTCCAAATATAGATTCCCTTGTTCGTGTGTGGTTTGGACAGACCAGTTCATCACTGGGGGCGAGTTCCCAGTCATCAACACTATCTGCAGTGCCTCTATTCACATGACTCTCTCCTAACACACACGCCATACATTGCTCCTACTATTTATTTTGTTATCCTGCTGCTCAGCCACTTTACCCCTGATTGTATGTATATAACTACTCCGTCTATCACCAGTATCACTGATATCGTTATTGATATTGTTCTTTTACATACTGCATATTATTTTGTTCTGTCTCTACTGGCACTGACACTTATTTTTTTCTTTATATTGAAACTATCTATATATGCAAATAACCATTTCGCTGCACCGTTTAGACCTTCTGTAGACACCTATCCACTTAGGAAGATCTGGCTCTGGGTTATAGAATTTCTTTCACATGACCCATGAATTTAGACAAGTGTGTCTGGGTAAACGCCATCTAATATTAATAAAATATTTTTATCTGGACACTTTCTGTTTACCTGGAATTTGTACTTTGTACTACTACTTTTACCACTTTTAGTTTTAATCTTTACTACATTACTCACTGTTTAGCACATGACCTCACATGTGAATCCTTAAAGAGATGGATGGGGCTGGTTTAAGAGGGTGTGAACAATGCTGAATGGGTGTAGACAAAGAGCTCGCCAGTAGGTGTACCAAAACATTCAAGGCCAATTTTCTCAAGTGGGGTTACAAGTTTATCAACTTTCAAAACAGAATTACTTTCCCGTTGTTCCTCAAAAATGCTGTGTGTGATATACCATTTTGTAGCTCTATGTCTCTGCTTTTAACCAATATAAAAAACACAATTTCAAATGTTGCTACTTAAGACCGAATCAAGGCGGTCGGTCACAAATGTGACAAATAATTGAAGTTTTTATTTAAAAGAAACTGTACAGCTGATACATTTGAGACATAAATAATATGAGATCTGGGTTCTGGTCAAAAGTAGTGCACTATATTTGGAATAGGGTGCCATTTGGGAGGATCCCTAACTTCTAACCAAACATGAGGCTAGATTTATGTGTTGAATTTATGTTAATTATACAGTATATGAATATTCCATTCCAGCTAAACAATATGTGTGTGTGTGTATATATATATATATATATATATTATATATATAGATATAGCGTTTTGCTACAAAACCAATTGTAATGCACATCGAAAAGCTATGAATAAAAAAACTAGGGACACCCACTGGGCACAAACATCAATTCAACGTCTATTCCATGTTGGTTCAACGTAATTTCATCAACATTACGTGGAAACAACATTGATTCAACCAGTGGGTAGTAATATTTTGCACACACATAAAGGTACCTATAAACATACACTTCTGATTGGTGGATATAGCGTTTTGGATTTAAACTCCTCAAAGATAATTTCTCCTTATAGGTAGTAATTGGTTAACAGGTTAAGACTTTGGTTCTCTGTGATATGACACACCAGAGTTTCACCATGTCACTTTCATTTCATCAAAGCATCGTCTTCACGCTGGTGCTCACCGAGGGTGGGAGGAAATCTTTTGATAGCATAAGTCATGATGAGACATGCTGCAAACTGAGCATGGCATCGCTTTAAGTGGGTTAGAATTAGCATGATTTCCTTAGTTTCCCAGCCAAGCATGTGATTCTGCCAGGGATAACATGTGGATGTCAAAGAATATGCTGCTGACAAACTTGTAAAAAAAAAAAAACTGGTGTCTTTAGATTGACATTTGGATGAGGTTTTCATGCAAAACATGCATGCTATGAAATATGGTAACCAGACCATTTTCTGTGACCCTTAATTTCAGTTTACATGTGATTGAAACTGACTTCTTGATGAGGGGATGTAAAGCACATACACACAATTCAGCCTACACAGAAAACCCCCACACGATAGTCCTAACCAACATACAGTACATATCGCTAAGACGACATGTACTGCACAGTGAATACACCCACACACCAATACTGCCAATTCACACCAGTGAAGTTGGCATAGGCTACTAACCACCAGTTGACAGCAATTCTTTTTCAAGTCAAGCTGCGTAGCGTGTATATTGCCTAAGTTATGTGAAAGCTTGGAGACCACATATATGCAAAGATTCAACTGTTGCTTTATCTGGAGAGAAGAAAATGCATACAATTAAGGCGTTGTGTGTGTGTGCGTGTGTGTGTGTGCGTGTTTGTTTGCGGACATGTGGACCTGTGTACTGTGACTGTAATGTTGTTTGGCAGATAAACCCATCTGAAAGAACAAATTGGATGCATTATGTATGGTCTAAATACCTCGCCCCCACCATTTCGGGTTGTGTTCCCCATAGCGTTTGAACATTGGGTCCTGGTACTGCAGAACAGGGAATCAGTACATTCGAGCCCTCGGGGCATCCAGCCCAGCCACAACCCTGTACTAAGACCTGGATTCAACCTGTAACAGTCATTTATCCATAATGCGGTATCAATCTTATAGCCTATCGTTGGAGTGGTTACTTTTCCTGTACAGTTTCCAGTGGGAAGCTCTCAACTTGCCGTAGTTTTGCTTCTCCAATCTTCAGTGCACCACCATACAGTACATCCTCCCCTAATTTCTGTCAAGCACATCTACTGGTGTCTCTGACTGCTTTATGGTTGGAGATCAAGTCCACTTGATGTGAATCTCATATTCATGAGCCAACATACTGTATATAAATATAGCTTTGGAACGGTTGCCTAGAAACTTGCTGATATGAACATCCAAGCCCTCCTGGGGACAGATTGTTTCGTATCTTTCCTCCTCTGGGTCAAATGACATGTACATATAGCAGTGTTAAATGTTCAGCTCTCTGCCATAACCGTAATGCCTTGATTTCACAGATGGACCAGATTTATCTGGAAAGATATAGCAGGGATGGGTGTTGAAATGTAGCGTAGCCTAAACTATACACACACCATCAATAAATGGACATTTTACTGAATAGCCATTCATAATTATGAATGTTGTACAGTATGGTCGAAAAAATGCAACGAGGAGGAAATCATGGTTATTTTGTTGTTTTGCAGTCGGTCAAATTACAACAGGCCTAGGGCTGGCAACCCATTTCACCTTCACAGTCATGTATCTTTGTGTGTCCATGTCATGTGTACTGTTATATCATGACCACAAGGCCCATGGTATGAACCTGTAGGCTACACATTGCAACTGATAGGAAAATGGAGTCTTCTCTCTGCACAGCCTTTGATTATCTGCAGACACAACAAAGATGACATCAACAGGTTACAGCAAGATGACATCCCCCAGTTATCCTGTTATGTGGGGGGTTGAAAATACAACTAAAAGATGACTTGATTGTTGAGTATGAATAGATCAGACCCCGACATCCTCTCACTTAAGCCATACTCTGAATGACCTGTTTACAATTTTCCTAGGATACCCAACCAACGGGAAAAAGAACCATAATTTGCAGTGATAGGATGTGAAAGAAAATATCTTTAGGAGAATGAATGCTTTTCTGATAATACATGTGTAAAATATCTTAATGTAAAGTTACTATTTTCTTCTTCATAAAGGCAAACCACCTGTCATATGGCTGAGTACCAAGAATAGTTAGGATGACAGCTCCAAAAGTCACACTGCGCAAACTAGAGACATTTCAACCATTCTGCAACGGGAATGTAGATAGATAGTAAATGCAGGCAAATTCCCAGAATCGTGAAAGATAAAATCTCACGTAGCATACCCTAGCCGAGCAAAATCCATGCGGTTTATGTACTCATCCAACCCTTGCGCATGCTGCCAATAAAGAAAAAGCTGTCCATGGCGAAAAGATGCAGCATATGGATAGCATAAAATATCTGGTACCTACCAGCAGTCTCCAACAGAGCAACCAGAAGGATATCATCTCCAATTTACCCAGGCGCCTACATATTATTTGAACTACACTGACAAGTGGAGAACTCAACCATGCGGCCACCCGTCGCGAGTAATTCAGGTTTGATTTGGAGAGTGAACATATTTGCGTTTCTGTGGGTGTGTGTGGTGGGTCTCGGTTGGAATTATCGATCTGCATGGCAAACTTGTCTGAAGTTAACTAGAGCAGAAGCGAAAAGTATTGGCAGAAACGCCACTGAAATGCATTGAATCACACGCGACCCCGGCTCTTCTCTCATAGCATCCTCCCCAGTCCCCATTCACATAGATACGTTGGGTGCGCATGCATCGACTTCTGCAGCGTCTAGCTATCGCCCCCAGGCTCCATCTCTTTCAGGGACCAGCTATTGAGTGTTTGATTTTGCCCACGCACTTTTTGAAACGCTGTCGATTTTCATGACCAAGGTCACTGTTGCTCTCTGAATCATTAGTTAGCTGATTGATTATTTATTGTGGTCCTTCGTCTTCTACCTTTAGCTGACAACATGTTATACATTATCTACACTCTTTCTCTGAAATGTGAGAGACCCATCTCTGTCTAGTTTTGTCCATACATTTCGTCCCTATGACCATGTCTCGGGCTGTCTGGATTGTAGTATTAATATGATGTAGCTACAAGTGGAGAATTAGAACATCTGTAAACCTTTCCAGGAGAAATCCGTGTCAGCTGTTTCAAAGATAAACCAGAGCTGAGGGGCACCAGTGAAGTCTTGGGTGATGACATGTATTTAAGACAGCCATTAAAATCTGGGTACATTATGGATTTTTAAGTAAGGTGGATTCTCTTCTGTGCCCAATGTTTGGGATCGATTGTTCACTTTGGACACTTTGTGATAAACGAGGCATTAAAGGTGTTAATTAATTCAAATAAGAAGATAACCCCCAAAACCACCATATCTACCACATACATACAGAAGATACCCCTCCAAACCACCATATCTGTCACATACATACAAATACAAAAACTCAATACAACACACAGTTAGTTCTATTTGCCCAATTTGGTTCAAATGATATACCCCTTATATATCCCTGTCTTTTGTAATGTGAATGGCCGTAAACTTGGACCTTGAACCTAAACTTGGGTTCCAGGTGGCATTCCAGCTGTGCAAAATACCTGAAACTGTATGTCAGAGTAGCTTTCAAAAGCTCTTCCTCAACATCACAACAACTTGGCTCAGCCCTCCATCCAGAAATAAAACCTATGAAACGAATAAATAATAATTAAAAGATAAACTCCTCGCAGTCTTAAACCAGTGGTACACTTGACAACCTCTCCAGTGTGTGCATGAAAGCGCAGTGCTGCTGTGAGTGTTTGTACAGTTTAATCCACCCTCTTGTATTTTCTCCTAAACTCAGCTGGCTCACTGGAGCAGAGCTTTCTTTCTATCCACTTCACCCACACACTGAAGCTACACGATCAGAATCTACCAAATATCAATAACGCAAGTTATTTATGTTTAAGCATAGCTCTCTCCCTCTCTTTCTCTCTCATTTTGTCTCTTTGTATCTTTCATTTTTCTCTCTCTTTCCCTGTTTCTCTTTGTCTCCATCAATCTTTATCACTCTTTTTGCCTTTCAGAACACTGCGGCAGAAGTATTTACTCAATACTCTGAACGGTTAATAATTTCTACAAAACTGTAAAGTGCAAAGCAATTTAATGAACTTCCTACTTTGGTCACTGTCTCTAAAGTGCCTGTAATGATTCTCAGCCTGATGCTGAATAACTAGGTCATGACCAAACGTCATAGATACAAAGTGAGTGTTGTGCTGCTGCTCTCTTACCTCTCTGGGTGTTTCCACGGTGATCCGGGTTTGGGCTGGTCCAGTGGTGGAGTGATGAAGTGGAGTGTGCTTGTCTGTATATGTCTGACACACACACACACACACACACACACACACACACACACACACACACACACACACACACACACACACACACACACACACACACACGCCACAGCGGCAGGCAGCGACACAAATCACAAATCGGGTACGTGGGAATCAGCCAATCACACGACAGCAGTTTTGGTGACAGTTGTTACACACACACACACACACATACTATTTGATGTGGTGTTACAGGCATGTCACCAACAGCTGGGATGAATACAAAGACTTCCCCACACAGCCTCCTACACAGCTAGCTGTTAGCTACTCCCCCACACAGCCTCCTACACAGCTAGCTGAGCTACTCCTGTCAGGGATTTTGAATGGTAGAAGAGTCACAAAATGTCCTGAATATGGATTTTCTCTAGCGTCACATTTTATCTTTCCTATATAAGGTCAGTGAAGATAAATATATTGCTCAGTAAGAGACAGTGGGGTACTAAAAGTCATTCTAGATTTCTGTACAGTATTTTAAAATGGATATTGACATATACGAGGAGCGTCATCCCTTATGCTTAAAGTTAATGTCTCATAACCACATCCTATTTAAATCAAACGCCTATATCAAGGGACTCAAGAAAAGCTCCGTTTCATTGCCTTTGTAGTATAACAACAGTAAAACACCCAGTTGTCTGACAATTAGCTTTTTAATTATTTTGTTAGCATTGACTATTACAGTTTCAACGGCATATTACATTGAGGCACTCCATAAAGGTTTATTAGCATATCAAAAGTGCTGACTAGTAGCCAACAGCAGCATAAAAGGCTAGAGAGTACAGTAAACATCAGAGGCACTTATATCTTCAGGAACCTTTAACATTTAAGATCATAGATTCATTTCAAAAGTCTACTTTCCGGCTGGTTTCTTTCTCTCTAAATGACATCATTGGTATGTATTCAGCTGTGTAAAGAAACGTTATGAGCAAACATATGTCTTACAGTATTAGCCACATCCTTATATTGTGAATATATTGAGAATTATCCAAATACAAGGCTCTGGTTTTAGCTATTGATGCCATCTCAGAAGCATTTTACTGTTAGTTGAATGTTTTGTGCAAAGTTGGTTTTCTTCTTCTCTTGTCATGGAACTTGTGGGGTTGCTGAGTCTTGCATGGTGTATTTTTACACCAACTGTTCAGGTTTCTCCATACTTGTACTTGAAGCTGTGGGGAATGTAAAATAAAATTAAACACATTTACCATATCACCTCATATCACATCAGTTAGGACTACTTCAGATTAGTTGCGCTATGTTTATATTAATGTGACTCCTGAAAATAACCTCATGACAAAAGTATGGGACAGGGTTGTGTTCAGTACGACAGAACGGTGTGCAACGTTGAATTCAACGGAAATGGTAGAAGAGCCCAGTTAAAAACAGGTTGTGATTATGGTGGCCCAGAGGGCAGTTACCATATGGTGGGGCATATTGACCACACGGTCACGCAATGTAGTAAACGTTGAAGAGAACTGAACGCACCCCAGCTCTTTCTGTGAAGTTTGGTGATACCCACCTTCCCATAGCCTACTCACCAAGCAGACACAGTTGTTAGGAAAAAGACTGTATGAACCAACCACACGACTAGTGAGCTAAGATTGGTGTATGTCCTCAGTTGTGTCAAAAGCCTATTAGTTCGGGAGACATCCGTGTCTAATGATCTGATTGATGTCTGGACCGTTAAGGTCACGACCGTCCACTGTCTGTCTGTGTGCTCAGAACGATTATGACAGAGGTTGTTAGCACTGTCTGTCACATGGGGTGTGTTGTTGGACACATGGTTGTGTGTGTGTGTGTAGTGTCAGTGTGATGACATGCATTAATGATAAATAAAGCAAACATTGAACAAATACACAAAAATAGTTCAGTAGCACACACACACACACACACACACACACACGCACTCACACAATCAAACAGATCATTGTTACACAAGAGGAGTAAGCCAGCTAATAATGAATCAATTATTGTTTAAGTTACGGGGCAAGCAATCATGCATACTACAGTAAGTATACAGAAGACAGTCATGGCATACCAGCATTGTAATGTAGAAAAGAGATTCTAGAAAACACACATACAAATAATTAATATTAAATTAGTACAAAACAATTATTTAGTCAGAGCGTAATTTGATTTGCAATATACATTCACACTAGTGATTTACAATATGTCAGTAAAAAAGTCAATTTTATCTTTGTTCCCCAAAAGGAATAAACATAAAAAATATCAAATCATATTTTACATATTATACAAGCAGTCAAGAACCCTTTGGCATCACGTAGGAAACTTAAGGCTACTTGCGTAACCCCGGTTCTCTGATATTATGAGTGAGATATATCACGCGGGATTCACCGGAATCTCATTAGCTCTAAGAACCAATCAAACACGTCTGTCGGAGAGAGACAGGTCAAATTATGAAGGGATGCCCAACGAGCTGCATCGCAAATCTCCTGTAAGGAGATGCCCTTGAACAGCACCCAAAAAGTAGCCATACCTCTGGTTAGAGGTCCAAAAAGTTGGACCCATTCCGAAGTGGACCTGGGGCTTTCCCACCCAGACCCGCTATGCATAAATGCATTTAAAAAATATAGAGACACGTTCCAAAGGGACCCGAGGAAAACTAGACCTGTTCCATTTAGACATGGTCGGATCCAGACCCGGTTCGAGAGAGGGAAGCAGCAGCAAAAGTTATTTTTTAAGCTACTTTATTAACCGGAGCTGATAAAGTGCAAGAGGAGGGAGAGAGGTGGGCCGTACTGTGAGTGAGTGACATGGGGAGCAGGGAGGGAGAGACGAGGGACAGCAACCTGCCAAACTAACCAAGCTGACTCGTGCTATAGTAGACTAATAACTGCCATAGCTAGGTTATTTATCATCAAACATTATTACGTAGTACCTGTCTTAGACTGTATCAAACCGGGAGAAGCTAGTGAAGCTAGCTAACGGTAACTAGCTAGGCTATCTGAGTGCATGCACTTTCTCATCCTACTGTTATAATAACTCCATTCAGAATATTAAGTAGCTGTCTGTTGGCTCTTGGTCGTTGTAGCCTATCCTTCTCCTTTAACTTTTAATTCAGTCATTTTAATTACATCTTCCATTTCTTAGAGATCTCCTAACTTTTGCCACACATGGAGCGAGGCTCTATGACCGTAGCCTATTGCCGCTTTGATGACTTATGATTGGCCAACATCAAGCTACGTGCGCTACGCTCCACTCTGGTGAAAAGCAGGAGCAGCAGCATAAACAACATCAACTTTTCTTTCTCTCTCTACTGCAACAGTCACATTTGGATCTGTATGGGCCCTTCCGGTCAGTTAAAATTACACATACTCGAGACCAGCGACGATCATATTAGATCTGACCCAGACCCGTGATATTATTTAGAATTCTGGATCTCTACCTCTGGTGGAATGAGACCTCAGGCCCTCCAGAGGCTGTAACCCTTTGCTCTCATAGGCCAATGTAATAGCTTCCACAATCCAATATGATAACCGTTGATGAGAGAGGGGTCTCCCCTCACAGGGAGGCCCCCTTCATTAAATGCCTTCTGCTCCAGCCTTTCCAACCTAATGTGTGTTTGTGTGTATATCGGAGGGGTTGTGTTAATGCAGGCTGGTCAAGTTGAGCCACAAGGCTCTCTCCCCCACCACTGCAAGGCTCATGGCCACAGCCTTGAATGGCGCCCCTGGAATCAGACAGCGATGCCCCACTAAGGGCGGAAGAGGGCCTAGAGCTAACGGCCGCAAGGCTCTACAGAGGGTGATACGCTCAGCCGAATGCACAATTGGGTGCTCACTGCCTGCTCTCCAAGACACCTACAACACCAGGTGTTGCAGGAAGGCCAAGAAGATCATCAAGGACATCAGCCACCCGAGCCAAGGCCTGTTCTCCCCTCTTCCATCACTCAGATGCGGGCAGTATAGGAGTATCATGGCAAAAACTGTCAGATTGGCTAATAGCTTCTACCCCAAGACTATCAGGCTGCTGAATAGCCATTAGGCAGCCCCCCCCCCCCCTCCATGGCTCCAAAAAAACAGCTAATCTGAGAACAAAGTGAAACATAACTAGCGTTCGCCACGTGGGCTAATAGCCTAGCTAGTTAGCACAGTGCTAACTGGAGAAACCAATCCTTTAACAATGTGAACGTAGCTAGCATTTTCCTTGTGGGTTAGTAGCCTAGCTAGTTAGTACAATGTTAGCCAAAGGAAGCTATGTTGGTCTTGCAATGAACAAAAGTGTGGCTCTCGACTGATAAGCAGTGAAAGCTAGGATGGTCGGTCTAGTCAACGCGGCACGGTAGTGGGTTGAGCTAAACGAGAGAGCGAGCTAGTAATTGTACCCTTCCAGGTAGAAAAACCAGTCGGTAGAAAAACCAGTCGGTAGGATAGCTAGCCTTGCAGCGAGCTAGCCAGGGTAGCTAAGCCTTGCAGCTAAGCTAGCCGAATCTCAGCAGTCACCACAGGAGACAAAGGGAAGAAAAAGCAGAAAAGCTAATTCCTACCCGAAAAAGTCACCCAACACAGAAGACGAAAGCTGAAAAACCTGCGCTTGGGGGCGTAACATCACAGCACACCTACGAACAGTTGAACAGGAAAACAAAGTTGTGCTAAGGAGAGCTTAGAGTAGTACTCTACATGAGGAAGAGAGGTGAGAATTACCAGAGGGCAGGCAAGTAGGTCTTTAGTATGAGGCGAGGGGCTCACCTCATTTGACACTCGACCTGTCTGTCTCCGACAGACGTTTGTAATTGGTTCTTCAAGCTTATGAGATTCTGGTGAATCCTTCATGTGAGATATTGAAACAAATAATTAAAAGAGAACCAAAGATACAGTACAACTGCCTCTCAGACATCAGAGGGAGACAGAATGCCTCTCAGCCACTAGAGAAAGGCAGAGTTTGACTTCAATCATTAAAACAAGCTCTCGTATGGATACACAACATCACTATGTATTTATGCAGTGATCAATTGTGATTAGAATGAGAGTTTCAGGTCAGTCGGTGTTGCAATGACTACGACAAAGAGAAACTGATGCAGCAAGAAGCCAAGTAACCAGCACACAGTTCAACACACTAGCCAATGAAAGACCTCAAAAGTGCTGTCAGTCAAAGCATATAAAGTGAACTTTGTTAGTTACAGTAGTGTCAGCAATTGTAGGTTGGTTACATGAGCGTGCAGCAGGGCTTTGTTCTCTTTTTAATCTTTTTAATCTTTCTGATACCTGGGGCAGAGTGCTTCTCTGTCCCATCCTCGTCGGACTGTCCGTCTGAATACAGGTAGTGTGACTCTTTGGCCTGTTGACCAGGATAGACCAAATTCCTTGATGCTGTGTACGGTGATGCATTGTTTGAGTTAAAATTAGCTGTGGGCTCTCCCATGTATTTGATTAAGTTCTGTTGAGTTTGACAGTGATGGTATCCCCGGTTGTTATAGCCATCCGCGGTGTAGGTGTTAAACTGAGGGTTACTCTCGTCCACCCCATCCTCGTCGCCAATGACGACAAGCTCGGCCTGGATGGATCCTTCATAGCCAAGGCCACGTCCACTGTCATCCTCCGCGGTCTGGTAGCCCATAAAGATGGCGGTGACAGGCTTGGACGTGTCCATGGTGTTCAGGATACTGAAGTGCGAGTCTTCCTGGTAGATCGGGGACGGCCTCTGGTCCATTTCAACTGATGAGTCGTAAAACATTCCGCCTCGCTGGCTCTCTCTAGGGTTATGGTAGGAGCCGTCGGTGAGGAATCCTTTCTCAACACCGTAGGAGAAAGGATTCTGGTTATACCCATTGTTTGGCTGGTAGTACTCCTCATCCTGCCTGCCAATGAAAGAATGGACTGGAATGTGAGGGGAGGAGGAAAGACTCTCCAGCTCTGAGTTGTGGACTCCATCAATATAGTGGAGCTCCTTCCTGGAGAGGACATCACGCTTATACGACTCTTGCTGATACCCGTTCCCATTGGTTTCGTAGATGACTTTAGCATGACTCTGTTGGGGTTTGTTGGGGACTGAGGCCCTCCTGCTGCAGGTATTGGAGAATGCAGGCACTGATTCCTGGTGGCCCCGGTGGTCTTTTGGGAAAGCACCGCTTTGAGGCATCTTCTGCACTGTACCCTTTCGGAGCTGCTCCGCCACCTCCATAGGGCTGACCTCCTGGTGGCCCCGAGAGCCACAGGGGTTGGAGAATGTAGGTACTGACTCGTGGTGGCCCCAAGATCCACTGGTGGTGGAGAATGCAGGCAATGTTGGCTTCTGGTGGCTATGTGGGCCACAGTTGGTGGAGAATGCAGACACTGATTCCTGATGGCCTTGGTGGCCCAGTGGGCCGCTTTGAGACTTCTTCTGCTCTGTAGCTGCTCTGAGCAGAACCTCCACCTCCATAGGGCTGAGCTTGTCCACTCTGTTAGAACCATCCCCCAGCTGAGACTCGTCAGATCGCAGGGCATAGACAGACTTGCGGCCGTCGTCATAGACTTTAACCCCTCTCCGCTGGAGCACCTGGGGGGTGACGGTGGATGTGGACAGGACCCGGGTCTCCCCGGTACGGAGATCCTTCTGGACATTGATCTCCATGGCAAACATGGCTGGAGGAGGAGAGAGGGAGGAGAGACAGTGTGGAAGAGGAAGGGAGAGAGAGAGATGGGTTGAAGTTATATAAAAATAGGGTTGTCAGATCTACAGTACATGCTATTGTTGTAATAAATGTTACTAGGAAGTTTCTTACTTTGTTTGGGTGTGTCCTTATTAGATTCAAAGGACTGCTTCTTTGAGATTGGAGGTTTGTAGGACTTTGGGGCATCTGGAGTAGCTGGGTTGATACGGATTGGCTCTGGAAAAAGAAAAGGAGGAATGTTTATTTTTGTATTGCCAATGATTATGTGTATAATGTAATATGTTTTATCAAATACAGTCATGACGCGAAACTATTGGCACCCTTGATAAAGATGAACAAAAAATACTCTATAAAATAAATAATACAAATACTGAGCTATATTGTATGCTCAACAAAATGGGAAAGTCATATTATGCTATACTAGTACAATTGCTCCGAGAAATATATTTTTTTTTCTTCTCAAAAAGATAGGGGTCCAAATTATTGGCACCCCTGTTTTCAATATTCTGGCACCCTCCCCCTGCAAGAATAATGGTATTGAGCCTTTTTCTGAAATATTTTAGATTGGAGAACAGATGGAGCTTAGAACAGTCCTCCATACATAATCTTTCCAGATCCTTGATATCCTTTGTGTGCTCTTATGGACTGCCCTCTTCAATTCAAACCAAATGCTTTCAAAGGGGTTCAAGTCCGGATACTGAGATGGCTATTGCAAAATGTTGATTATGTGGTCAATTAACCATTTAATTGTGGAATTTGATGTGTGCTTGGGGTTATTGTCTTGCTGGAAGATCCACCTGCGGCCAAGTTTCAGTCTCCTGCCAAAGGCAACCAGGTTTTTGACTAAAATGTCCTGGTACTGGGTAGAGTTCATGATGCCGTTGACCTTAACAAGAGCCGCAGGACCAGTGAAAGCAAAATAGCCCCATAACATCAAAGATCCACCACCATATGTTACACTAGTTATGGGGTTATTTTCTGCTTATCACATCCTTCTTTCGATGCCAAACCCACCACTGGTGTGCGTGGCCAAAGAGCTCTATTTTCATGTCATCTGACCATAGCACCAGTTCCAATCCTAGTGCCAATGCCGTTTAAAAAACTTCAGACATCTATATTTGTTAGATGACATGAAAATAGAGCTCTTTGGCCATGCACACCATTGGGAACCTGTAGGACATAGTCATGACCTTAGGGGCGAAGGTCATATTAGGACGCAATGTCACCTTAGAGTCGCCAGCGGCGAACTTAGTACAGGAACGGTGTATGGATAAGGCATGGAGATTCCCAACGTGTTTAGCCGAGGCCAAAGCCACTAGCAAGGAGGTTTTGTAGGAGAGGATCTTCAGATCCACAGACTCCAGTGGCTCAAAAGGGGGCATAACACAGAACATCCAAAACCAAAGCTAAATCCCAAATGCACAATAGGTTAAGAAACCTACCTGAGACGGCTCACACCGTATAGGAACCGCACCACCAGGGCACAAGCAACAGACCCCAAATCTCTGGCCGGGGGACCCAAACCTGCCTGTGCACCTGAGATAATTGATCCCTGCGCAACGGGAGTTGCCACGGGATCTCGCCCAATATGCGGATGATCTCTGCGAACCAAGGATGCTTGGGCCAAAGGGAAGCTGCAAAAATCTATGACAAGACCTCCAGGTGCACCCTCCCCAACTTGGGCCAAATCAGCTCCATGGGGGGAAATGCATAAAGGAGTTTCCGAGGCCTCGTCGAGAAAAACAGACGACAATTAGCATTCTCGTAATGCGCAAAGATCTATGCTGGCCCTGCCGAGCATTTCCTATATGTGGCCTGTTACAGAATCTGAGGCGTTTGAAGCTGGTTCCTACTTCAAAGTAGGGCCATAAAAAAAGGGTTTTTTGAACATGTGAACTTTCATGTGCCTTAATTACAAACTTGTACGGGACCTGTAAATATTCATAAAAATGTTAAATGATCAGCCTAGTTGAGCCAAGGAGAAAGCACTGAGCTATACAGGGAGAAAGACAGGATCCTTCCTGGCTATTCATGATTGGCTGAGATAATGGAGTGGTTGGACATGCCGAGAGATGAGCCCTGATTGGTCTGTCTTGTCACAGGCTTCTGTCTATAACATAATGGGCTCTTCCGTGGTCAGTATTTAGCTAATATTTGCTATCGCTCATTTTTTGAAAGATTCAGTATAGCTATGGACAACTGCAAAATTGTTACTGCAGCTCTCAAAAACATTGCTGCCCTGAATTTAGCTGGGTTTAAGTAGATAAACCTCTTTCTGGAGGACAATGCCATGCTGACTCACATGATTTTGCATGCATGGGTGGGGTGGGGCTAAGGCTTAAGAGGGTGTGAATGGTGCTGAATGGGGGTAAACAAGGAAGAACTCTTTAAGTGTGAAAATCTCCTCAAAATCTTTCACAGGACATTTACTCCTACTTGTCTTTTAAGTGGGACAACGGGTTTTTAAATTTTTAAAGCAGCATAACTTTCCCATGTTTCCTCCAACTACAGTGTACGATATACCATTTTGAAGCTTGCTTCTGGAGAAGGTAGGATATTTTCTCCCTCAAAGCGGGCACTGAGATCTCGGGAACAGTCGACCTGATAATACCGCAGAAGCGCAGGACACACACAACAAATTATAGCTCGTACCCCAACATCACATGCCAATGGTCAGAGCAGACAGTGCGCCTCCCGTGAAGTGCTATCTGAAGGGGCGAGACTGGGAGACAACGGTTAATTTTCAATTTCCGCCACTCTTGACAACCGTGTGTCTGAACATGGAGAAGAGACACTTTCAATTGAACTTACATGAGGGAGACACAACACTTTTGACACCCACGAACCCTGTAGAGCCTAGGGTTGAAAAAAACAGTGTTTTTCTGTGCCACGGTTTGCTTAAAGCACGGCTCACTCTGGGTACAAGGGCTCTAGCGATCAGTGACGTACCCCAATTGGCAGTGTCACTTGGGGGTACTGTTGTCACAACAAGCTTCACTCGGTTTAGGAAGTAAGATGTGTTCCGATAACCGGCTGGCACCCAGTGCTGGACCACACGCATTAAAAATAGACCCAGGGAAAAATCTGTTGTCATTCAGGTTACCCTACTAACCAATCATAGGTACTGGCGACTAAGCGTCTTGTAACCTAGCCGGGGATGGGACAGACAGCTCTGAAAAACTGACCCATTCTGTGGTAACATACAGGGGCGATTCGTAATTGAATCTAATTCCCAGGAATGAAAAGTGTTGAGCTGGAGACAGACAGCTCATTTAGGGGTTCATATGAACCACAGAGACTGTGTGTGGGATAATAGTATGGTTGTGTTCAACCCTGCTCGTTCCATCAACTCCGCTACCAACAACCAATCGCCTATAGAGCCCATAACCTGTATCACTAGATTGGGGCAGCAGCGTAGCCTAGTGGTTAGAGCGTTTAACCGAAAGGTTGCAAGGTCGAATCCCTGAGCTGACAAGGTACTAATCTGTCGTTCTGCCCCTGAACAAGGCAGTTAACCCACTGTTCCTAGGCTGTTATTGAAAATAAGAATTTGTTCTTAACTGACTTGCCTAGTTAAATAAAGGTAAAAATAAAAACAAATACCTCATATGGTCTAGTGAGCTACAGGCAGGAATCAGAATTGAAGCCAAGTAATGAGACACATATGGGGGAGGGGTGCCCCTTTGTGGACAGAGAGTGAATCGCCCAACTTATTACTCTTACCCTGGGGGGATTAATATGCCCCTTGAACCCTGTGAACACCATGGAACATGGGGTAACAGAGGGGGCATTAAACATGGACAAGCTTCCAACATATACGTTGTGCTTCAGTGAGACTGTATAGCCTGCATTAAGCCCAGCCTCCTTACGGGCACAGGGGGCTCCGGCAATGGCTGACGTATTACCCTGTTTGGCTGCTACCAAATGTGGGGGCACTGTTGTCATAGCAATATTTTTGTGGAAGGGCACACTGGTTGCTCAGACTCTCTCTCTGGGGGTTTACCCGAACCAAGTGCTCAGGGGCTGCTTCCTCCTCGGAGGTGCACACAAACCCTGCTTCCTCCACTCCCTCCAAGTCCAGGAATTGGAAATAGGAGCTGCCATAATGCCGGGGGAAAGCTAATAAGTTTCATTAGCTGGAAGTTATGCATGCTAGCTGACGTTAGCAGGGAGGCAGAAATCGCAAATAGTAGCTAGCTCACCTCTATGAGTGACGCACAGTTCAGATGCCACATTTTTTGGCGAGTCGAACTGAGTAGAAATTAAGAGCGGGCTGGCACGGTTAAGAGCTTTGCTTGACATACCGATTGGTTTCATACAACTGCTCTCAACACTGCAGCGGACTTCCTCGTTTGTTTTGTGTTGAATTCAGGCATAACAGAGACCTCTCACAGAAGTCCTCCACTTGTGACTCTGAGGCCATGATTGTGCTTCCGTTGTGGATGTGGTAGAGATGAAATCTTAATTTGCATGCAATTAACATATATTAACATGCAAGACATTTCTCCCGACAGTGGAATAACTATTCTGGCGCGCTGCATTAAACAGAGGCATGCTTTACCCGCTCCGTGCCGAAAGAGCGGCAGAGGCTGCTAAAATTCAGACGAGGCGCACTTTATTGTTTCTGAAGGCACTTTATCCCCGCTCTTCCAAAGAGAAAGTGACTTATTTTTTCAAACTTGCTGCGGCGATAGAGCGCTGTTCGAACTAGGGTTTATCTAACATGGCTAGCACACTATGCAGCGCTTGTTTTCAGTATAGCTAGCCTGGTCTTGAAAGTCTACATAGGACCTGATCATCAAGTTAGGACCAGACCCTTCATCGACAAGTCTGGGAAGATGGTCAGACACAGGCGGTGGGGGTAGCCTCCCGTCTTCGAGTAGCCTACTGTAACCGGCGAAAGTGTGCACAGGATCCTGGTTGAGCGCAGGAAACTACCGCATACACCACGCCCAGGCAGACAAGACATTTGCTCTGACCAAAGACCCAATCCATCTCCGTGTCCCGCAACTCAAACTCACCTGAGGTATCGGAGACATACAAGACA
This sequence comes from Salmo trutta, assembly GCF_901001165.1. Lineage (NCBI taxonomy): Eukaryota > Metazoa > Chordata > Actinopteri > Salmoniformes > Salmonidae > Salmo > Salmo trutta. The sequence goes on from NC_042977.1 coordinate 15,725,530, forward strand.
ACAAACATGAGTATCTTTTTATTCATTGGGCATGGTCACGAACCCGAACCCGGCTCGTTAGCCTTCTTTGTTTGCATTAACCATTTTACTCATTGCTACAGCCAGGCCATGCAATCCGAATAATAACTAATTGGTTTGTGGTTAGGAAACTAGGAGAACAAATACAAACTCCAGCACACAACGTCCAGGAGGTGAGCACGCTCTACCACAAAGGGACAGTTTAGTTGCCGCAAAGTTTTAGCGTGAATCATTCCTGCTCACATTGAGGGGAAGTGTGTAAAAATTGAAGGAATGAATCCGAGCCACAGAGTTATCACCTGTGGAAGGAGAGGCTTCCAGCGAGGCGCGGATTTCATTGGCCTTGTCAGGCGTGATTCTAGTACATCAATCGAAGTCGCGAGAGTATGACTCCCCATAATTGTGTTGTACCGAGTGTACTGTCTAAAAGGGAACAGTGGTGCCATAATTTGGATTCCTATCTTTATAAAAGTATTACTTGTTAAACAAAAGCTTGTTCTGTGAGAAATTGTATTAATATATAAATATTAAATAAATGTAGCTCAGTATTTCGAGGCCTAAGGTTCTATCTGACATTTTTGTCAAAAATGACTTAGTCACATATAATTGATCTTTAGATGGTTCTTCATAAGTTAGATTTATTTTTTAAAGCACATTTTAAATTAAAATAATACTTTATTTCCTTTATCTATATCCCCAGAGTCAGATTAACTCGTGGATACCATTTTTATACCTCTGTGTCCAGTATGAAGGAAGTTGACCCATTGCTGAATTGGAGGGTAGAGTGTCTATTCTTCATCAGATTAAAGAAGATGAACAGCTGATTGACTCTTTGCTAGAGTCTTCCAAAAACGTGGTGAACGAAGCCACTTGCCCATGGCTTGTCACCGCGGCCTCGGGAAGATCCAAAATGTTTCTATTAGGAAAGCAGAGACCATCTGTTACCCGGGTGCCTGGATCCGGGACATTGACTGTATGTTACCGCTACTCATTAGTGAACACCCTACTGCCACAGCTATCACTGTCCATGTAGGGTCAAATGATATTCAACTACAGCAATCTGAGCAACTTAAAAAGGACTTTAAATCACTGATTCATACTCTACTTCAATCAGGTAAACAATTCATTATTTCAGGTTCATTCCCGTCTCCACGCTCTACGGATAATCATTTCAGTCGTATACGCCAGCTACACATCTGGCTTAAAGGTTATTGTTGTTCAATAAGCATATAATATATGGAATATTTTACAGCTTTCCTACATCAACCGAATGTATTTCTCCGGGATGGATTACATCTCAATAGGTATGGTACAGGCATTCTCTCCTCAAACCTGGCTCTCACTATAGTCTCATACAGAGCATGTGTGTAACAACCGTCGTTAGGAATGGACCAAGGCACAGCGGAATGTGGATACTCATGTTTATTGATGAGAAACAAGTAGAGCATCCACATGAAAACCAACAAAACAATACTCACAGAAGGCAACAGTGTGACAGGCTAAACAAGCAGTGATCACAAACAACTACCCACAACCCCAAAGAAAAACACACACTCCTATGTAGGACTCCCAATCAAAGGCAACTCAACACACCTGCCTTCAATTGGGAGTCCAATCACCCACACAACATTTAACAAACACAAACCACCTGCCACATCCTGACCACAACTGATACAATACCTCCCTCTGCTGGTCAGGACGTGACAATGTGATAATATATAGCCATGGGGGTTGATACTCGGAATTGGTCGATTCCACATCAGACAATACTCATTGCTCCCCTCCCAGCTTTAAATAGCACTACAGTCTCCATCCAATTTAGGCCCGTCAGTAGCTACACGAGGAAGCCTCGCTCATCTAATATTACCTTGAATGCTCCATCTGATATGAGCTCTCAAAATAGTGGCCTTGGAATTATTCATTTGAATGCTAGAAGCTTGATCCAAAAGTTAGATTTGATTGAAATACTGGTCTCACAGGCTGACATATTGATTATATCTGAATCCTGGCTCTGTGTCTCTGTTCCAGACTCAGATGTTCTGTTAGCTGGGTACAATATCTACAGAGCAGACAGAGGTGGAGGTATTTCCATATATGTTAATTAAATGCAACCTAGATGTCACTGTGTCAATTTCAACTTCTGTTCCGAAACACTATGAATGCTTAGTTCTAAATGGGGTTCTTGTTCATAATGCACTATTAACGCTAACTCTAGCGGGAGTTTATTGCCGACCCTCAGCTCCGGTATCTGCTCTATGCAAATTGTTTGAGTTAATGTCTAATTATGCAAACTCTGAATTATGGATTATCGGAGATCTCAATCTGGACTGGCTGATGCCAGCATCGCTTAAATTAAAAGAAATTTGTAATGAACTAAATCTTACTCAACTAATAACTATACCTACCCGTCCTAATCCAAAAGACCCGAAAACATCTACATTAATAGACCTTATCTTAACAAATACACCTCACAAATATATAGCTAATGGGTTATTTGCAAATGACATCAGTGACCACTGCCCTATTGCATGTTCAGGCTAAAAAACCCTGACCCCCGTATAATTCTAAAGATAAACTATAAACACTACTCAGAGCAAGCCTTTATCCATGACCTTTATTACTCAGAGCTTTTATCCACAAACTGCATAATGGACCCAGTTTTAGAGCTCTTTCTTTTCATCAATTTTGACCTCCATGGCTGTTAAACACGCCCTGTTAAAGCGACTTAGGGTAAAAAATGTAACTAATCCTTGGTTCTCCTCTGATTTGAAAAACCTTTTCCAGCAAAAGAATCAAGCATGGGCCTTGGCGTCTAAAACTGGTGAAACAGCTGATTGCCTGCTTTTTAGGCAATTGAGAAATAAATGGACTGGAGGAATAAAAAAGGCAAAATCTAGGTGTTATGACAGAGTCTGCTGGTGATCCCTCTAAATTCTGGAAAACCGTTAACTCACTTAGACGAGGAACCTCCTCGCTGTTCCTGCCACAGCAAATTACATCGGAATCTGGGATCGTCAGTGACCGAACTAAAATTTGTGATGTTTTTAATAAGCACATTATTTCTGCTGGTTTTCTTTTTCAAATAAACATTTGCCAATATGATCCTGACCAGTCTATTGTTTCAGCCCCTCGGCCCCCACCTGATGTGGAAAACAGTAAGCCGGTTTTCAAAAAGTCACAGATGAGGTCTTATCTGCTATAGAGTCAAAGAAATCGTTAGGTGCTGACAATCTGGATCGATATTTACACAAGTGTGTGGCACCTATCATTGCTAGTGCAGTGACAAACATCTTCAATCAAACATTAGTCGTAGGAAAGATTCCTAAAGCTTGGAAAACAGCTTTTGTTTTACTGCTCCTCAAGGGAGGTGATGGTAGTGAATTGGATAATTATCGGCCCATCTCTAAGCTCTCCTGTTTGGCTAAAATTCTAGAGTCATTGGTGAATAGGAAACTACAATCATTTTAACTGTTAACAATACTCTTTCTAGCAATCAATCTGGCTTCAGACCTAAACACAGTACCACTACGGCCCCTGTACATGTTGTAAATGATATTGCTAATGCCCTAGATAATAGAAAGTACCGTGCCGCCTTGTTCATAGATTTGTCTAAAGCTTTTGACACTGTAGACCATGCAATAATGTTGGGTAAGCTGTCGTCAATAGGACTGGGATCGGGTGCCTGTCGTTGGTTTCAGGACTATCTAAAGGATAGCAGTCAGGCTGTTAGAGTCGACGGCATCCAGTCGGAGCCATTGGAGTTGGTTAAAGGGGTCCCACAAGGTTCTATACTTGGTCCATTACTGTTCACTCTCTACATAAACAATATCGGTGATGAGGTAAGAAAGTGTAAAATTCATCTATATGCTGATGACACTGTCACGTACTCTATTGCTTCAACGGCTGACCAAGCATTATCGCAGCTGGAGACAGAGTTTAAGATATTAGAAGGGTTGTTTTTACAGTTGAAACACATTTTATGATTTTTAATAGGTCCAAAAAGTTGGATGAAAATACACTTGCACTTACGAGCTTAGATGTCTCTCAAATGAATCAGGTGTCTGCATATAAAAATGTAGGGATATGGCTGGATGATAAACTGTCTTTTAAAATGCATGTTGATGAACTTTGTAAACGGCTAATCAAGCTAGGCTTCCTCTATAGAAACAAGACATGTTCGTCCTCCACAAATAGAAGGCAAATTGTGCAAGCTACTTTTATGTCTGTTATAGATTATGGGGATATTATTTATATGCATGCTACGGCATCCACACTTAAATCGCTGGATGCTACTTTGTGTTTTATATCAAAATGTGGGTTGGACTTCGCTGTCCATGAGACGAGAACAACATGCTCTCGTGTTTGTCTATAAAGCACTTCTGAATAAACAACCTTCTTATTTATCATCACTTAACAACATTATAATTATAATTCCTAAAAACAGGTCTTAAGCATGGATTACACTTGAGGCCCCTGCGATCTTCACGGAGTTGGGTATGGCTGCCTTTTCCTGTTACGCTCCTGCATATGGAATAGCCTGCAGACCAAACTTAAACTTGAGACTCTTGTCCCCCTTGCCCATTTTAAACATTTATTGGAGGATTTTTATTTTTGTATTGCTTGTAACTGCTTTGGGTAATACAGGTTATTGTGCTATTAGGGGAATAGCCTACAGTATGTGTAAATGTAACAATCTGCTGTTGTATTTTTTTGTGTTATGTGTGCTTGTTTTGTTTGTCTTGTGTAATTTCTTAATCATTGTACCTAAACTGTATGTGTAAACACGTATACGCAGGGCCCAGCTGTAAAAGAGACCTTGGTCTCAGTCTGTGTTCCTTGTTGAAATAAAGGTATATTTGCTGAACCCAGATTGACATTTCAGAGCCATAAGGTTCTATCTGCGATTGCACCCACCTAAAAAACAAATTCACAAATGTCTCAGGATTTTGATACTCTGCACTTTAGGTACCTTTAAGGTGTGGATATGGGTTATGAAATAAGAATTCACTACAAAACAGTTCTGAGATCTGGGATGTGAAAACATTGATGCTCAATATCTCAAAACTATGCTTTGTACAGATAGAGTCCCAAGGTTACAATTTGTATTATCTATTTTGTACAGTCTTTTTTCCTCATCTTTGTCAACGGTGCCAATAATTACGGTCACGAAAAACGTAATCAGCAAGCTAGCAAAAGGACTTACCTTCTTGGAAATTCTCCTTTGCTTCCTATAAGATAACATAAAACAAGAGACTAAAAGTCACCAACCTCAAATAAAAATGTCAGATACAACAGTGTTAGATATACATCTAAAGTACTCTCATTGTGGCCAAAGCAAAACATCTAAGACAGAAATAGCTCAATGTCAATAAGTACCATACTGTCCAAGTACCTTTATTATCTCCTCAGGTGTTTTCTCGATAGCTTTCAGCCTCTTCAGTATGAAGCCCTCATTTTTCGAAATCATTGTCTCTTCCCTCTCCAGAGCCTCAATCTCTTTCTCAATCCTGCAAGCCCAGACGAAAAGGGTCAAAGGTCATATCACCTCATAGACGAGCGGAGTAGGGGTGAGGAACGAATCAGTGAGCTGACTGTTTTCTCATCTTCTGAAGACTTTCTGTTCTGACTGGAATCTCATCAAAGGTGTAACTTAGCAAACTGATCATGGCTGGCATCAGACAGACTTGGGGTCTGGCATCCCTCCTCTGCCAACCCCATCAAAGCTGTGCCATCCCAGCCAACTGGCACAACCTTGACACTTTGACACCTACAGTCCAAATGACACTATCCCAAAGTGGTACCACCCTAACAGAATGGCACCTACTCTGTGAAATATTAACAAGTGTCCATTGAGTGGAGGGGGGAGTGCAGAATGAGGCTATTTGTAGATGTCCTTCTCTCTTACTAAAGAAACAAAGAAGGCCAAAACACTACATCACTCCTTATGCCACCTTTTAATAATGACAAATGTTTCAATCCTAGGTGGTCTTCGTTAGGTACCTAAAGATCACTCTGCTGCTGTCTTATTACCAGCACCTTAGGGTTTTCAGGGAATGCATTGACTGCCACTTGGTCAAATTGGTACACATCTAAGGGATTTAGGTCTAACTGGACAGTGGATGGACTGCCCTTCACCACAGAGAGTCCAATACATGTTGTCTTCAGTGTGTTGATGCAGTGACTGTCCCTTGAGCATAGAAATCAAATAAATAGAACAGGCATCCCAATTTAAAAGCAACACTTGACTGTAAGCGGTACAGATGTTTTAAAGAGTAAGATTTATAACACTAACAAGCACTTTCACATAACACTGAACCAACTGTTGCTAAAAACATTTCTCAACATAATACGGCCTATGTTCGATCAGGCAGCCATGTTAAACCAGCAATGTAAACATAGATCAGTTTATACATGCACAAATGGAGTATGAGTTGTCTTGGCTTACTGTACCTGTGGATGCTGGTCTGGAGGAGTTTAGTTTGTTGTCGATCTCCCCTCAAAGTCTCTCTCTGCTGTGGGCTTTGGTTGCTCGTTCCATCCATGAGCCACTGCTCCCTCAGAGACTTTTTCTGTTCAAAGCAGAAGAGGAAACATTATGGCTTAAGTGTCCTGACACATTGTTTTTTACACGCTGATATGTATTTTAATGGACTGCTCAACTGCAGTGACTATAAAATATCAAACTGTCAGAAAGCTTTGATGCTTGGAATTCTCACTTTCATTAGATATTGACTTACGAATTCATCCAATGTTGTTGAAATGATGTGGTCTGACTATATGACAGTAAGATAAACTATAATTTGATCACGTCATCACATTATCTTACTGTACCTTTAAGTGCTGAAGCTTTAACTTCTCCTTGTCTATTTCCAGCTTTTTATGAACAATGTCTTCTTGGACTTTTCTCTTATCCTGCAGATACAATATAGCTATGAATCTTACTACAGTACTTGAAACAGGTATTGTTCAGAAGTTGATTTTCTGTAAGAGGACCAGACTGATTCCAGGTCAGTTTACCATTATTGCTTGGAGTCGGTCCTTTATCAGTTCTGCCTCTTCCATACTGACCCTGCACCAAAGAAATTGAAAGAGTGAGGGGAGGAAAGGTAATAGAGGAACTAGATTAAAAACAGCATCTAAAAAGTGATAATTTGGCACGTACAACCCTATATACACTGTATAGAGCTTCACTGTGGATTGAGAGGGAAAGTTAAAGGGATTCAGGACAAGCGCCAGTGGTGATTAAAAGAGTGACTTGACAAATTTGACCAGGAACAAAAGGGTTTAAGTTCCACAATGTCACAGACACAGGAGGTTGTACATAAATATAAAATATATAAATACTTCCAAAGTTATTTAAATACCCTAAATAGTATTTGAACCCAGGTCTGGTAGCCTACCTGACCAGACCTGAAACAAGAGTCTGGTCTAGCCACTAACACACTCAGCTGTATTTCTGGTCTGAGAGAGCACGGCATTCAAACCCCTCAGATCTCACTCCAGAAATGTTCTGGCCTACAAGGCAAGAGTCTCCAAACTCGCCATATCAATTGGGAGTGGTATAGATATCAATGTAAGCTGAGTCAACTGATACGATGATACGCACACTTACAAACATCATAAGGTGCAAAAACGCATGGACTTTATGGACTCTCTCCCATTCTGTCAGGAGTGCTTCTGTTGTGCTTATGTGTGGTGAAAGTGACAGGGATGACCTATGGGCCTGAAAAGGCATGCCAGCACCTCCCTGATCTCCTGACACTTTTCCCCCCTGTCTCTCACCATGCCCCACAGATATTCCAGCCAGGCTACATCCTCAGACAGATAGCCCCCTTAATGGGATGACACAGCAGCAGCCTCCACATCTGCTCTTCACATAGAGGTACGAACATAAAACAGATGTCTTCCAGATACTGTCAAAAAATGTCTGTACATAACTGCTTATTCCTTTCTGATTCTGCTAGTCCTCTAACCGGGAATTCTGAAAAACCTGGGAATTTGCAACCCTAACTACAATATACACTGAGTGTACACAACATTATGAACACCTGCTCTTTCCATGACATAGACTGACATGGTGAATCCAGGTGAAAGCTATGATGCCTTTTTGATGTCACTTGTTAAATCCACTTCAATCAGTGTAGATAAAGGGGAGGAAACAGATTAAAGAAGGATTTTGAAGCCTTGAGACAATTGAGAAATAGAGGGTGAATGGGCAAGACAAAAGATTAAGGTGCCTTTGAACCCCCGTAGTAGGTGTGTCCAGGCATTTTGTCCAGGCATGATGTCCAGGCATTGTGTCCAGGCATTGACAATATGTTTTAATCTGTGCAGACCCAGATGCACCACATCATACTTCTCAGTCTAGGGCCAGATGAGGATAGAACAGTATTTGGAAAGCCCGCTACAATCTAATTCTAGTAAACTAGAATTAGAGAGTCAGACCAAAGTCTTGCAGTTACTAGAATCTAAAACAGCATGAAGTCAGTGGCGGTCGGTGCCGTTTAAGATGAGGGAGAATTATATTTTTAATGAGCATGGACTTATTTCTATTACAGCATATTGGATGACTGTCATTCATATTCCATTCACCCAGCTCAATGTAGCATCGATAGGTTTAGGCTACTACATGATACTTGAATTTTCCCTTTACCCATCATGAGGTTTTACAACCTGGCCTATGAATGAAAGTTTGCAACATAGCTGCACAGGTTGAGAGAATTTTTTTGTAATTAAGGTGAATGATATCGACATATTCAATTCCGCCTTGCACACACTTGCCTGCATCTAGCTGATCTAGGGTGTAATCATTAGTCCAGCAGTTGCAGAAGTGAGTTTCTATTGGACAACCTTATCCCTGCTTCATTCCGTTTGCTTTCATTTAAGAAACATTTCTCAACACAATCGGCAGAATGAATACACCCCTGATCACAAGCAAACACAGTTCACTTTCATAGTGGCCATATAAAAACACCATGATCACTTTGCTCAATGTATATATAATTCCTTCTAGCTACTATCTATGTGCTCTCCTCCTCTCACCTTTTCCCTTCGTTCCTGTCACCGTTTCCCTTCGCTCGTGGACTTCAGCACACAACTCATCAGCTGTCTGTGACCAGGCAAAAAAAACTTTCCAAGCCAAACCTTCATATCATGATCGCTAACTGCTACACACAGCCTACATCCTTGTCACGTCATAGTCAACATAGCTGCTAGAACTAACACATTAGTAAACCCACTACAATCATACAGTACAGTGCACAGTCAGAAAGCAGTTTAGCAGTTACACCGGTGGGCCCCGATGGCAATAAATGAATAAAACCAAAAGCTTACCTTGACTTGGAAGAGTTCCAGTGTTGGATAGCCATAGCCAGCTAGCTAACATAGCATCCCTCTCTGTTTGAGCCAGGTGTTTGTGTAGGCTAAACAAGATACCTGCATTCGCTAGCTAAGTGAAAGTTTAAAAAAAATACAACCAAATATAGCTATCTCTCTCTTTCTCTTGCTTCTCCTTAATTTTGAAGAAATTAATTTGTTAAAAACTCATCAACTATTGTCTTTCTCTCTCTTTGAGTCAACTACTCACCACATTTTATACACTGCAGTGCTAGCTGTAGCTTATGCTTTTAGTACTAGATTCCTTCTCTGATCCTTTGATTGGGTGAACAACATTTCAGTTCATGCTGCAAGAGCTCTGATAGGTTGGAGGACGTCCTTCAGAAGTTGTCATAATTACTGTGAAAGTCTATGGAAGGGGGTGAGAACCATGAGCCTCCTAGGTTTTGTAAGTCAATGTACCCAGAGGAGGACGGAAGCTAGCTGTCCTCCGACTACACCATGGTGCTACCCTACAGAGTGCTGCTGAGGCCACTGTAAACCTTCATTGCAAAATAGTGTGTTTTAATAAATTATTTGGTGACATGTGAATATATTTTTTAAACCTTTATTTAACTAGGCAAGTCAGTTAAGAACAAATTCTTATTTTCAATGATAGCCTAGGAACACTGCCTTGTTCAGGAGCAGAACAACAGATTTTTACCTTGTCAGCTCAGGGATTCGATCTTACAACCTCTCACTTACAAGTCCAATGCTCTAACCACTAGGCTACCTGCCGCCCCAATATATTTAGTATAGTTTTATCTAAAAAGCATAACGTTTTTAATGTTTCACTATTTTTATTTTTATGAAATTCAGTGAGGGGTATGGTCCTACCCTTCTTCCTCTGAGGAGCCTCAACTGTATGAAGTCCATATGGAATGGCATTCTGTCAGATCAGAGAATGATTGCGATGAGGAGCTATATCTGTATGTATATCACATCCAATGTCTCCGGTCTCCACCCAACATTACTGAGGCTGGGTGAGGTACGGTGCTACTCAGAAAATACCTTGACAACAAGCCAAAGGGTGGGAAGCACTGTGGTAGAACATGATAAAGATGCTCCCATCATTAAGTCCTCACCAACACAATATGCCAGAGGAGCTCCAATTGCCATCTTTCACCACACAACACTCAATGCTTCCCATGAGGAATCTACATACTGTACATAGAGGAATGAGCTGGCTAAACCACGCCTCTTGCATTGCATGCTTGTACGCTGAAGCTCTGTCTGAAAATAGCAGGTCAAAATAGGGAGTGCTGCATTCTTCTGCAAATAATGTGTCTGCCTGTCTCTTCGAAACAGAGCTAAGCAAACAGGTGATATTTGGAACTGAAGTACAGTTCTTGGTCTTCATTTACAAATGTAGAAACATTTGGGCTGCTGATATGGTTGTAGTAGCTACAGTACTACAGGTTATTGACAAAAAGCCTTTGTGATTCAATATTGTCATGTGGCATAGGGACAGTTATACCAATGCTGATTACAACACGCATCATCATCACACAACTCTGTGCATCAGCTTTCAGCATAAACAATTACATTCAAGAACTGGAAAATCCTTGCCGGGTGAAAACTAAAAGTCAAAATAAAATTTAAATTAAAAAAAGCACAAAATCCTGATTAAAAATGAATGGTGCTTATCAATTCTTGAAGTGGAATTTCAATGAATCTCCTGAATAGACTAAATTGAAATGGTACTCACTGACCCCAACCTTGGTCAGCATTGTGAAGTGTGCTATATATCCTCCTACGTGTGACTAATTAGGCTGGACACCCTTTTGACCCTTAGGTCATCACTTCTGAGAAGTCTAAGAAAATGTGAGACCTAATGAAAGACCTAAGCAACAACGCATTTTTTTTTTACCTGGCCTGATACATCACACTCAGGGCTGACTCCAGGCATAAGGTCATAAGTGGTCACTTAGGGCCCCAGGGCGATATGGGCCCCCAACCCATTTTTTCTCTTGTTGTCAGTCACTGACAGTCACTCAATTAGTCATGTCAGCACCCCAACCAAATCTCGTGTAAGGGCACCAGAAGGCTAGAGTCCACCCCATCACACTTGGTAGCTAAGTACACTATACTGCAATATGCAGACTCTTAATTGCTTTTCTTTCCTTTTCTTTATACTTGGATCCTAAGCACCTGCGCAGAACAATCATGTCTTTCAATCTCTCCACATAGTGAAGAGTGCAAGCTCTAAACTGTGATGGTCAGTTCCTTCTAAGTTGCCTGCCCTAAGCTGATCATTGGTGACTTATCCAGGCAGCAAATCTGCTGGGGCATCTGCTTCCACAACAATAACTGCATGGACACATGGCTTTCAAAATGGCACACGGATAATAGTCAAGCAGTATTCAAAATGTAGCGAACAATTAAATGTGCACCCTTCCTTCATTTTCTTTATGCTATTATTTGATGGGCGTATATTTCTTTCCAGTAGCAAAGAGGACTGATAAGGGCTCAAGCAAAGCGTTTGCCAATAATATAGCCTGAATGCACAAATCATGCACAAACAGTGAAACAGAAGTACAGTATATTCTAGGCCTATTATGGTATTTTTCCCAAAGTCCTCAATTAGAATAGCTTGTGAGTGTGCATTTGTCGCATGCATGAAAAAAAGTGTCCCAAGTAAAAGTACCTATAAAATGACATTAAATCCCCATGGCTTCACATGCTATGACAGGTTCTGAATGCGCCCAACAGATGGGGAAAACTGAAACGGTTTAAGAGAAGCTTTAAGAGATTAATGGAGACCGCGCAGTGCCCCTGTCCAATTGTTTTATATCGTCACGCATAAAAAAAGAGCAATTGAATATAACAGTGAAATTATGTTGAAACCATTCAAAAGTATACCGTACATAGGTTTAAACCTATACAAAGGTATACCGTATTGTGTAGTTAATATAACGTATTGCAATGGGATAAATTAAACTATTCTTCATAATGTCAGGTGTCAATGTGCGCTCGTGGCCAAATTCTACAACATTGCCAAACAAAAAGTAACGGTTTGAGAAAATAGCAAAAACACTCACCGGTTATATAAGTGAACAAAGGCAGGATATGGATTATAAATGCCTTGGTGGCTCAAATTCACTATACTTCTCAAGTGGACAGCGCTCTGTCCCGCACAACGCGACAGTCAGGTACAGTGTGTGGGGATTGACCGGAGCCAGGGTTACGCATGATTGGCAGCTTGTCTTTACACCAATAGCAACAGTGCAAGTGTCATAAGTAACACTTCTCAATGACTGGTGGGCTTAATTGAAACGTCGAGAAAGCCATATGCTATCTCTCTTCATCTCACAGTGAAACAAAGCTCTTTGCATTCTTTGTAAAGTTTAAAAAAATATCAAACTTTGCGCAGCTGTCTTTGCTTTACTCCTCCTTGACCTTGACAGAAGTGAACAGACACCTAGAAAATGAATTATGCGAGAAATGGTGTGGAAACGCCTTTATGCGCAAATATTGATATAATATTAATATAATAACCATCATATGGAAGTAAACTTGGGAGTCGCGCGATGATATGATGTGAATTCCTCCCACTACGACTCAGGAAAGTATGCAGTTTATTAGGCTATAGATTAAATCAATAATGATGATCTTCACAGCGTGGTGAAAGTGCACGGTGATCTTGATGCTTCTTTCCAATAAATATCGGGGCTCTTATTCTGATGACAGACATGATGATCAATGCTTGACTATCATTTGATAAATACAAATATCCTCGCTCTTATCCTACCCGCACAGCCTACTCACAGTGTACTAGCACTGCCAAGAGTGTTGGCACGTTTGCTATTTAATGCAACAGTTTTTGTGACAAAACTATGGCTTGAAAATGCGATGAAAACACATTGAACTTTAGATTTTTATTCGGTACATGAAAAGTTAAGCGAAAAAGTAAATTATTGTGAGCACTATGTCATCACACACCGATTTTTATCAGCAACGAGTCCTTCTGGTGTATAGCGAATGAAAGACACCTCTAGTGTCCAAAAGCCCGTTTTAGTGTGGGCAGCGGCATTGAGGGCTTCCACCATGCTTCTGACATTTTAAAGTAGTAAACTGGGTCGGGATTCCTATGGGTTGCAGCCTCAATGGCGCTGCCACAGGCGCTATAATGGCACAGATATAAAGATGAGTCCTCTATCTATCTCTGTGGTTTGGTTGAAACACCACTGCTAGTGTGAAAATGCACATGTTCTCTTAATGCGGATTCTAGAATATTGGCATGAAAATCTGTTTCCAATTGAATGGAAACCAAGACATAACGTGACAGACAGTCATGATATTTCTATCGAACAATGGTTTTTACGCACATCCATTCTGTGTGTAAATGTCATACTGCTGTCCAATCCCACACTGTTTTATTTCAGAATTGTTCCGTTTCTGAATCAATTTAATATTTCATTCAAGGGGATGTTTTGGAGTTTTTTTATTAACCCCTTCCACCCTGGGACAGACATTGTCCAACATAGCACATGCATGTTTACTGCCAAGTCATTAAAGAGGCCATACATAACTGACACTTGCTCCAAGCAGAACCATTATGCATGCTTGAGGGGACTGGTGTAGGAGTGTAACTATGGCAACAACACACAACTCTCCAAATAAAGAAAATAAAGTAAAATCACGTTTTATTGGTCACATACAGTACACGTGTTTAGCAGATGTTATTGCGAGTGTAGCTAAATGCTTGTGCTTCTAGTTCTGACAGTGCAGCAATATCTAACCCATGTCTTTTCTGTGTATGATGTTATAACATTTTTCACTCGTGGCTTCTCTCTGCCTGTTTTCTCCTCGGTGCTCAGTGTATTTATTTCTGTTTGCGAATTTCCAGGAATGCATTTTTGGGCTATGTTGCCAAATTGTTTGAATTGTGTGATACCTTGCTTTGGGTTGGTGGTCTATTTGGTCAGATTAACTGCTGAAGAAATCAATACATTTCAATCATTGATTTTTGTATTTTTTTTAAACATTGAATGCATTCACTTGTATGGGCGTGTGGAACTTCTTCCTAGCCACTCTAGAGCCAACCCATAGATGTTCAATGATATTGTACAGAGTCAATGCAATATCCATGTCTATGTGCTCATCTTTCTCTCATGTCAGTGGAACGTTCAACAGTGAGCTCATAGGTACAGAATATCCCTGCTGGTCAAACAATAACACGTCCACAAATCACCTCAGCATAGGACAGCTCACAGAACACACCTAGGTGGGAGACATTCCCACACGGTGTTGCATTTATTTGCGCTCCCATAAAAAACTGTCAACCTTGGGGGCCTGGGACATTCTCAGTGCAGACTCTAATGAACATCCCTTAGTTCTCGTGGATTCATGTAACAGTGTTCCTATTCCTCAAAACGATCAAATATCTTGATGATTGTTATACAAGAAAGGGCAAATTGTATGTAGTCATACAGGTCTATGCTTCATAAAGATACACAACATAAGCCATAGTTCTCAGACACTATTCAAGAGTGCCCTCAGGGAGTCCGACCTCTTGCAAGACCCTCGCCCTCTTTCTCCTTGTCCCTCCTGCTCTGCTCTCATCCTCTTCCAGTCAATCTCTTTCTCTCGATCAACCTTTCCTACATTGTCTCCTCTGTTTCTGCTACTCTCATGGTCTCTTCTGCTTTTCCAGTTCTCTTCTATTTCTCTCCCTCTCTCATCCTCCTCTCTAATTATCTCCGTGTGTCTGCCTATCCATCTTTTTCCTCTTATTGCCTCTCTATCTGTTACCTTGTTTGTCTCCTATGACCCGTCTCCTGTCCAGACGGATAGATTTGGTCAGACAATGGCTGGCCAGGGAAGCCTTTGTGGTTCGATCACTTCTCCTCTTCATCAATCTACAGAGGTCCCGTCATAGAAAAGCTAATGAGGTTTTTGAACTGTAGCCATTGTGTAATTATGGATCCACTGATCCACTGATGCTAATATGTTTTCATTTGTCTTGAATATCTGCTGAGAAAGTTTTTGAAATATTTAGAACAATTATTTTATTCATAGCTTGACCTGTTCAAAGCAGTCAAAATTGGCTGAACATTGAGGACCACAATTTCTAGACGCGTGGCTCTTTTAGCTTTTATGTCTCAATGATATCTTAGAACTCTGACCATAAATCCTTGTGTCATACTGACCATATGAGAGAGGTATGTGTCAGGTCAGTGGGAAATAACCACATGGTGTGGTCATTCCAATAAAAACACCAAGCATCCAGAAGCTGGTATTTTTCTAGACTGTTACTAACTTTGCAGTCAAGGACAGCTGCATAACAACTGTGACACCCACCCACTGTACTGTTGATGAAAATGCAGCAACATTTTGGACTCAAAGAAAAAGAGTTGTCTGACAAAACACTTGGGAATATTACGTCGAACCAGAAAAATATGATTTGTAAACTCCCTGTTTACATGCAAAATTAGGTCATCCCGCAATCAAAAGTATGATGCGATTACATGGCTAGGAGCAGAAGTAAATCCAAATGGGAACATTATGAAATCACACAAATCATATGAAAATGCAAGAGTAAAATGTTGAGTTAATAGCCAGATTCTACAATCTGTACACTCTTAGAAAAAAAGCTTCCAAAGGGGTTCTTCGGCTGTCCCCATAGGAGATACCTTTTTGGTTCCAAGTAGAACCCTTTTTGGTTCCAAATAGAACTATTTTGGGTTCCATGTAAAACCCACTGTAGAAAGGGTTTTACATGTCAGATTTACATACAGAATGATACAAATTGCCCTGAAACCACATTGCAGACACAGGTCCTTGTGACTTCTGAGAGTTGTTTCATTACAACTCTGTATTGTCACAAACTTTGTCGTCTGAAGATGAGAAATCATCGGACCAATATGCAGCGGTTATATTGCTCATCTTCTTTTTATTAGAAGGGAAAAAATACTTATACAAAACAAACGACGAAAAACAGTCCCGTAAGGTGCTCAGACTATACAAGGAAACAACCACCCACAAACATAAGTGAAAACAAACACACTTAAATATGGTCTCCAATCAGAGATAACAACAAACAGCTGCCTCTGATTGGAGGTCATTGACAAAACTAACATAGACATAGAAAAACTAGAAAACCACATAGAAATAGAAAACATAGAACATGAACCAAAACCCCCAAAACCCACTAAACAAACCCCCTGCCACGCCCTGACCAAACTACAATAACAAACAACCCCTTTTACTGGTCAGGATGTGACAGTACCCCCCCCCAAAGGTGCAGACCCCGGATGCACCGAAACACAAAACCCCCACAGAAAAACCCCAAACTAAAGGGAGGGAAGGGAGGGTGGCCACAGTCACCGATGGCTCCCGTGCTACACCCTCCCCTCCCCAATCCTCCAACTACGGAGGGCTCCGGTTTTAGTCCCCATTCTAACCTGACCACCCCCCTTGAAGGCTCATGGCTGCAAACCACTGCTGAAGGCTCTGGGCTAAGGTGTGTCGCTGGAGACCTCGGGCTGAGGTGAATCGCTGGAGACCTCGGGCTGAGGTGCATCACTGGAGACCTCGGGCTGAGGTGCGTCGCTGGAGACCTCGGGCAGAGGAGCGTCGCTGGAGACCTCGGGCTGAGGAGCGTCGCTGGAGACTCAGGGCTGAGGAGCGTCGCTGGAGACTCAGGGCTGAGGAGTGTCGCTGCAGGCTCCGGACTGTGGGCCATCTCTGCAGGCTCCGGACTGTGGGCTGTCTCTGCAGGCTCCGGACTGTGGGCCGTCTCTGCAGGCTCCGGACTGTGGGCCGTCTCTGCAGGCTCCAGACTGTGGTCCGTCTCTGTCGGTTCCGGACTGTAGGACGTCGCCGGAAGCACTGGACGGGGAACTGTCGCCAGAAGCTCTAGACGGGGCACTGTCGCCGGAAGCTCTGGACGGGGAACTGTCGCCGGAAGCTCTAGACGGGGAACTGTTGCTGGAAGCTCTGGACGGGGAACTGCCGTCAGAAGCTCTGGACGGGGAACTGTCGCCGGAAGCTCTGAACGGGGACTGCGCACTGAAGGCCTGATGCGTTGGGCTGGCTTTGGAGGCGCCAGACTAGTGACACACACCACAGGGCTAGTGCGAGGAGCAGGAACAGGACGTACTGGACTGGGCAGGCGCACTGAAGGCCTGATGCGTGGGGCTGGCTTTGGAGGCGCCAGACTATTTATACGCACCTCAGGGCTAGTGCGAGGAGCAGGAACAGGACGTACTGGACTGGGCAGGCGCACTAGAGGCCTGATCCGTGGGGCTGGCTTTGGAGGCGCCGGAACAGTAACACGCACCACAGGGCTAGTGCGAGGAGCAGGAACAGGATACACTGGGTCTTGATTACGCACTGGAGGTCTGAAGCGCACAGCCTGCACAACCCGTCCTGGTTGGATTGTCACTGTAGCCCTGCACGGGCGGAGTGCTGGCACAGGGCGAACTGGGCTGTGCTGAGGTATGATGGCTGTCGTGCGTAGAGCAGGTGCAGGGTAGCCTGGGCCTAGGAGACGCACTGGTGGCCAGATATGCTGTGCCGGCGCACTTCTCCCTGGCTGGATGCCCACTCTAGCACGGCACTTGCGGGAGGCTGGTATCAACCGTACCGGACTGTGCGTGCGGATGGGCGAGACCGTGTGCACTTCCACATAGCACGGTGCTCTCAATGCCAAACGCTTCCCATAATAAGCACGAGGAGTTGGTTCAGGCCTATTTCCTGACTTACTCCAACTCCCCGTGTGGGGGGCTGCCTCCTCACTTCCTGAAATGGAGGATATAGTTCCTCATACCTCCGACGCTCATTCTTTTCTGCCTCCAGCTCCTCCTTCGGGCGCCGGTACTCCCCTGCCTGCCTTCAGGGTCCCTTTCCATCCAATATTTCTTCCCATGTCCACGACTCTAAATAGCTTTCCTGCTGCTCCTTCCTCCGCTGCTTGTTCCTTCTTTGGTGGGTGGTTCTGTCACAAACTTCGTCGTCTGAAGAGGAGAAATCATTGGACCAATATGCAGCGGTTATATTGCTCATCTTCTTTTTATTAGAAGAAATACTTATACAAAACAAACGACAAAAAACAGTCCCGTAAGTTGCTCAGACTATACAAGGAAACAACCACCCACAAACATAAGTGAAAACAAACACACTTAAATATGGCCTCCAATCAGAGATAACAACAAACAGCTGCCTCTGATTGGAGGTCATTGACAAAACTAACATAGACATAGAAAACTATAAAACCACATAGAAATAGAAAACAGAACATAAACCAAAAAACCCGAAACACACTTAACAAACACCCCCTGCCACGCCCTGACCAAACTACAATAACAAACAACCCCTTTTACTGGTCAGGACGTGACATGTATAGCCTATGACCTAGCACCTTGTACCTATTACACGTTTTGGCTGCTGTCAGCAAAAACAAACTTCTCACCTACCTGGCTTTCAACATGGTCAAAACATAGAGATATTTTTCAAGTTATATTTTTACATGAGCTCAGTATACCTCAACACTCAGAGCATGGATACACCAATGATATGTCTACGGGATAGACAGATGAGAACGCTCTGCTGCGTTGACTTTTATGTGAAGGTGCAGACTGAAGAATTATTCATGAGAATATGTCCATGATGCCTATATAGATGGCGGCGCGTGTACAACGCGAGGCTCTTCGTCTACCCAGATTTATCGAATTAGCAGTAATTTACCTAATTGTTCTTAGTTTATTCACTCAGTACAGCCTGATGTACACTCTATATAGCAGACAAGAACTGGATATTGGAACACAATGCACAAAGACAGTTTTTGACAACTTACAACTTCCACTGGAGATCGCGAAGACGCCCTGGAGACCGAAACATCGGCGAGAGGAAATGCCCGGAGGCGGTGTCGAGATCGTAAACAAAGGCGAGGGAAGCGGGTGGCCTCCGGGCTAGGCAAAAGCTAACCCCACATCGGCTTTCATTACCTAGCCTTTTCCTCGCTAACGAGCAAAATGGACAAAATACGACTAAGAATCATCTCACAAAAAAGGATTATGGATTGCAGCTTCATGATTTTCACGGAAACGTGGCTAAACAACAGCATACCCAACAACGCTATTGGGCTAGAGGGGCGTGACGTCATCAGGGCTGATCGTACGTAGGACTCTGGTAAGACCAGAGGAGGTGGTCTGTGCATTTATGTAAACAAAGCATGGTGTACAGACAGTAACATAACCGGGAGTCACTGCTCAACCATTCTGGAATGATTAGGTGCAGGCCTTTCTACTTGCCTCGGGAGTTAACATCCATTGTTGTTACTGCAGCCTATATACCTCCGGATGCTAATGCTAAGCTAGCAATGAAAGAACTGCAGGTTGCTTTTAGCAAACAGCAAACTGCACATCCTGATGGTGCTTTTATTGTTGCAGGGGATTTTAACCACTCAAATCTGAAAACAGTTTTTCCCAAATTCCACCAGAATGTCTCCTGCCCCACTAGAGGAGACAATACAGTACACTAGACCACGTGTATACAAACGTTCCGGAGGCTTACAAAGCCATTCCCCTCCCCCATCTGGGACAGTCTGATCACCTTTCACTGTTCCTACTCCCCAAGTAAAATGGGTGAAAACATCAGTGAGGACAGTCAAAGTGTGGCCAGAGGGTTCAGACTCATTACTACAGCACCAGTTTCAACACACAGACTGGAGATTGTTTGCCACTCACGCCACGTGCTGGTCCTGATGGCGTCCCCGGTTGTGTGCTCAGAGCATGTGCTGGGCAGCTGGCCGAGGTCTTCACTGACATTTTCAACCTGTAACTGGCTCAGTCGGTTGTCCCCACGTGCTTCAAGACCGCAACCATTGTGCCAGTGCCGAAGCAGTCGACCGCATCGAGCCTGAATGACTTCCAACCTGTTGCACTCACCCCCACGATCATGAAGTGCTTCGAAAGACTGGTTTTGGCCTACCTTAAGTCCTGCTTCCCTCCAACACTGGATCCCCACCAGTTTGCCTACCGACCGAACAGGTCTACAGAGGACGCCATCTCCACAGCTTTACACTCTGCCCTGACCCACCTGGACAAAACCAACACCTATGTGAGAATGCTGTTCATAGACTTTAGCTCAGCATTCAATATGGTAATTCCCCCTAGGCTGGTCACCAATCTCCATGACCTAGGGATCAGCCCCTCTCTCTGTAACTGGACTTTGGACTTCCTAACCAACAGACCCCAGTCTGTCAGGTTAGACAACTTCACTTCCTCAACCCTGAACCTGAACACCGGTGTGCCACAGGGCTGCGTGCTGAGCCCCCTCCTGTATTCCCTCTTCACCTACGACTGCGTTCCTGTACACGGTTCCAACACCATCGTCAAGTTAGCAGACAGCACCATGGTGGTAGGCCCGATCAGTGACAGTGACGAGTCAGCCTACAGGGAGGAGGTCAAGCACCTGGCTGCATGGTGCACTGACAACAACCTGGCCCTCAATGCAAAGAAAACCAAGGAGCTCATTGTGGATTACAGGAAGTCTAAAAGCCGCAGCCACGCCCCAGTTCTCATTGATGGCACTGAGGTGGAGCGTGTGCCCAGCTTCAAATTCCTGGGTGTCTACATCTCCGATGACCTCTACTGGACCCTCAACACCTCAACCCTTGTCAAAAAGGTGCAGCAGCGCCTATACTTTTTGAGGAAGCTGAATAAGGCCTGCCTGTCTCCCAAGATCCTGGTGAACTTTTACCGTTGCACGGTCGAGAGCATTCTGACTAACTGCGCCACAGTGTGGTTTGCTGGATGCTCCGTGGCCGACCGGAAGGCCCTGCAATGGGTGGTGAAAACCGCCCAGCACATCACTGGTGCACAGCTCCCTGCCATCGTAGACCTCCAGCGCAAGCGGTGTCGGCGTAGGGCGTGCGGCATCATCAGGGACCCTTCACATCCATGCCATAAACTGTTTGCCCTCCTACCATCAGGCAGGTTGTACAGATCTCTACGTTCCCGCGCTAGCAGGCTCAAGAACAGTTTCTTTCCGGCTACTGTAACCCTGCTGAACTCTGTGACACGGCAGTAGCCATATCCACCGCTTAGGGACCTTGTTGCACACTCTTCACGGTACTACTGGACTATGACATTGCTTGCAAAGTCTGATTAAGGACATTATTCAGTTGTACATGTACATGTCTACCTCGGTAACCTCATTGCTGCTATCCCTGCATTTCAGTTGCATGCCTCCTTGCACTTTCAATTTGCCTTCAATGCACATTTAGACTTGCCATTTGTACTTGCCATTTGCCTTCATTGCATATTTATACATCCCACTTAATAACATGCATTGTATTTAATTGTTTTACTTGTACATTTTTTGTACTCTTTTATTTGCACTTCTGGTCAGATGCTAACTGCATTTTGTTGTACTGTACTTGTACTTGTTCAATGACAATAAAGTTGAATCTAATCTAATCTAATGATGTAGAATGTCAAGTGGTTAACGGCAGGGTAAAGACAGAAGACTAGGAATCCTTAGGAAGTAAAATATCAGAAATGTATATTTAAAAATGTCTATGAATACGGTGGTCTCCATTTCAATTCATTTGTCCAATTCTATCAAATTGCTTGTGTTATACCTTTATGATTATTAACACAGCTGATCGGATACTGCTGATGCTTAAGGTGCTGTATTATCATATTGACCAGCAGGTGGCAGTATGATACATCTCATCTAACACTGGACATGAACACTGATCCAATGAGTATGGATGGCAGATCACAACCAGTCTTTGTTTTAAGTGACACCAGAGAGGAAGAGGTGAAACAGAGGCAGAAGATCTCTCAAAAATGTTGTCACCAATCCACTCAGCATGGGTGAATGAATAGAACAGGGATAGTCAACTCCCGTTCTGCAGAGGGCCGAAACAATACTGTTTACTTCTCTGTTTCTAATAAGGAGCTAATTCAGACCTGGGACGCTAGGCAAATGGACTCGGTGGCCAATCAGTGACATGTAATAAAAAAGAAAAGAAAATCAACAGCCTGGACTAGAAAATAAGGTGATACCTAAACCATATAGGGTTCTTCAATTGTGTCCATAGGAGAACCCACTGCAAAATCTGAAGTGGAACCCTTTCACCACTAAAAGGTTCTAAGTAGAACCTTTTTCACCACCAAAGGTTCTACCTGGAACCAAACAGAGTTCTCCTATGGGAACAAACAAATCATCTTTTTTTTAAAAGGTGTACAGCATAACACTCAAATTTTGTGACACCGATTTGAAATGGGACAACAGAATCTATCAGGGGAGACAGATTGTTGGCAGCCTGGTAGTTGCAGCTACATCCTCCTTCTCTGTCTGTGGATCAGCCTGTAAATTCTGACACCTTCTGATGAGAATGTCTCACCCTTGTTGTTGACTGTTCTGGGTTCTGACGAGCTGACATCAAATGGGATTAACCCCTGGGATTAGAGCAGTGGAGGCTGCTGAGGGGAGGATGGCTCAAACAAATAGATGTATTTGATGTATTTGATACCATTCCACTCATTCCGCTCCAGCCATTACCGCAAGCCCGTCCTCCCCAATTAAGGTGCCACCAACCTCATGTGGATTACAGCCTCTGGCTACAGGGGGGAGTGGGGTTCATTTGGGATTGCCTGGAGGTTGAATATTAACCACTAGGCAACCACAGACTCAATACAGAGATCGGGCTTATACTTTGTTCTCTGCAGTTGAGAACCTTAATCTGACATCTAATCAACTCAGAACTACTTACTCATGCATATATATGTACTGTATTGAATAGTCATGCACTCTCACTCTCAACTGTCTTTTTTCTCTGTACACTCGCACACAGACATATGCAGGAAGGCAAGCACGCACGTACATGCCTATCCACGCAAACACAGTGCACACACACATACAAACACACACCCCCACACATACATGCATGCATTACAGCCTTGATATCTGAGTTTCTGATTGGTCCAGATGTGGGTGTTTGTGTGTGTGCATGTGCTAGCTTGTGCCTGTGCATCCATGCACACACGTGTGTGTGTTCATAAGTACTGTATTTCAGTGCGTGTGTTTGTAAGTGTGTGTGAGCTCTTTGAGTTGACTGCTCCGGCTTGCTGAGCTCACACTGTCTACGTGGCATGGTTGCCATGGTGAATTTCTACATGGGCAATCAAGGATTGCATGTTCTGCAGTGCCCTCCACTGTGTCAAGCAGCTTACTGTGGAGAGAACCACAGAAAGAGAAAATCAGGAGAGGCCTCTGTAAAAAAACAAAACAGCAGTCAGCCTCTTCTCTACAGATGCAGTGTTATTAGAAACATCCAAATGTAACACCACAGACTGATTGTGAGCTTTCTGACTCGTTGGACACCAACATGTTAGAATATGTCCAAATAGTGACATTAAACCATTGTTGTTATATGTCGCCTATGCTGACATATAATGTTATATGTCGCCTATGCTGATATATTAGTTACAAGTCTGGACATGTCCATAATGTCGCCTGTATAATTTTATCATTACAAACAGTTGACAAATGTAACATTCATTATCTCTGTCATTATATGTTGTATTTACAATCTCCCCATATCTTATTAAAGGTATTAGTTTGAATCCTGTAGAATATAAGTAAATAGATATAACAGTTACTAATGCATTTACACCTCTGGAACAGGTGGAAATGGTAAATAAAGACAGCTATTAAAATGTTATTGTATTGTTTTATTAGTTTTTGAATTCATTATTACATTTAAGCAATTGCAATTGTCCATTTTCACACTCGTAATTAAACACAAGATACGTGAGAAGCTCAGGTGTGCCCAGTGAGAAAGGGAACAGGTGGGTTTAAAAAGTGTACATGATTTCAATGAAAACAGATGTCAATATAATGCACAAAAACATAAAAACAACACATATGGTTACCTTTGGTCAGAGTGACTTACAGATCATAGTGAATGGTCAGTAGAATATTGGATGCAATCATTATAGAACAGTGTTATGAATAAAATATATGGGAAAAATTATATATACTAGAAAAGGACATTTCCTAAAGAAAATGTCTGTGCTTGCTAGTCTTTAGTATATATTTTTTATTCAGTTTTTTCAGGGGGTGCTGCAGCACCCTCAGCACCCCTACTTCCCATAGCTATGGTTGTCATAGGCTATGGATTAGTTAAAGAGAGTTATTTTGCAGTGGTTTGTAAGTGAGGAGTTATTATAGTGTGTTATAATGGGCTGGTATAGTACTCTAGAGGGAGTACTATAGCATTATAAAACATGTAATGCGTTTTAAGGTCTCAAAATGTTTTAGTTTGAACATTCTGTGGAGTGATTTCAGTTTTGAATGTTGAAGCCTGAGTTTATCCATTGAAATGAATAGGGATACAACAAGTTTATACAGATGTCAGATCTTAATTGGTGTAAATTTGCTAAAGCAGGAAAATAATCCTGCAGCAACAAGAAATGTGAATTATTATGTGGATTATAATTAATCCCAAAAAATGTAACCCCCTTTTTCAATCTTGTCTCATGGCTGCAACTCCCCAACGGGCTCAGGAGAGGCGAAGGTGGAGTAATGCGTCCTCCAAAACATGACCCTCCTAACCACGCTCCTTGACATTCACCAGCAAAATCCAGAAGCCAGCCACACCAATGTGTCAAAGGAAACACTGTTCAACTGATGACCGGGTCAGCCTGCAGGCACCCGGCCTACCACAAGGAGTCGCTAGAGCGCAACGAGTCAAGTAAAGCCCCCCGGCCAAACCCTCCTCTAACCCAGACAATTGTGCACCGTCTTATGGGACTCCTGGCCACTGCCAGTTGTGGCACAGCCCAGAAATGAACCCGGGTCTGTAGTAATGCCTCTAGCACTGTGATGCAGTGTGTTAGACCGCTGTGCCACTCGGGAGGCTATTAATAGACATTATTGTAGGGGTTGATACATTTTTATTAGGGCAAATCAAGTCTGAAATTTCAGTGGAAATTAGAAACTTTAGAAGCCTTTTTAAAACACAAATATACTATAAGTTTTCATTTCCTGCTTTGCGGGAAAATTCTCAGCAAGAAAAGAATGATCAAATTAAGATCCAACATCTGTAGCGTATTAAGTATGATTGGTAGCAAAAGCATGTGTTCAAGCAATCTACTGTATGTTGAATCAGTCTGCACATTTCAACATTGGCTTGGTGTATGTAGTACGTTTCAAGGGCGGATCCAATTTTAACATTGACGTTTATTGAGCGTTTATGCAAATGTAAAATTGTAATAGTAAAAAAAAGTACAAATAGTATCAACAATCTTTTGACACTCAATTTAAGTTGAGTCAGTCTGTACATATCAACGTTGGTTTGGTGTTTGTAGCTTTCAAGAGCTGTGGCAAATCCCCAAATCTCCCATTATAACCTATGAAGTGTTTATGCATATTTAAAAGTGTTATAGTTAAACAGTATAATGGTATCAAAAAGCTGTATACAAGCACACTATTCCAGATTGATCTGCATGTTTTGAAGTATGAATGGCTTTTCTAGCTTAAACTATCAAGTTTCAGGTATGACCCAGATGCAGACAGTGTTGAAGAAACAAAAGTTTATTTCTAATACAGGGGCAGGCAAACGACAGGTTAAAGGCAGGCAGGGGTCAATCATCTAGAGAGGGTGCAAAGGGTCCAGAACGGCAGGCAGTCTCAGGGCCAGGACAGGCAGGGGTCAATAATCCAGTTAGGTGGGGCAAGGTACAGAATGGCTGGCAGGCAGGCTCAGGGTCAGGGCAGGCAGAACGGTCAAAACCGGAAAGGACTAGAAAACAGGTGCAAGAAACAGGCAGGAGCAGGGACACTGGTAGGTTTCACAAACAAAACGAACTGGCAACAGACAAACAGAGAACACAGGTATAAATACACAGGGAATAATGGGGAAGATGGGCGACACCTGGAGGGGGGTGAAGACAAGCACAAAGACAGGTGAAACAGATCAGGGTGTGACATAAACAGTTGAAGACTAGTTTTGGTCCAAGATTTTACTATGTTTAGCTATGGCCATTGAAATGGGATTGGGAGTCATGCAAATATGGTGGGAATGTGAAAGCAAGAGCAACTTTAGAAATCCGACATACTTGTTATTATTCTCTTTCCACTGCCACTGTCGCATCAAAAATGTTTTTATAAGCAACCTGAGGACAGTCAGCCTGCACATTTGAAAGTTGTTTTGGTGTTGGTAGGTTTTCCATTTTTGGCGCTACAGGTGGCAGTGGAAAGAGAATAAGAAATATGTCGGATTTCTAAAGTTGCTCTTGCTTTCAGCAAGCACACTTAAATATAATTCGTAAACAAGGTGTTGGCAGGGGCCTAAAGGATGACTAACTGACCACTTTATTTACATATCTCAATATTCCCTTCCAAAATCAGTCATCAAACTTATTTTAAGACAAACTTAATTTAAGACAAACTTCATCCTTCTTTGAACAGAGTTAAACTCTCCATTTTGAACAAAGGTCTGGAAAAACCCCTTCATACTCCTCATACAAATCTGCATCCCAGAACTTCTGAAACTGGTGATTATCATCATGACTACTTCCTACAGTAGCTGCTGCATTGTCTCTAAACAATGCTGATAAATTGGATTTGAAATATACCGGAAGATCCTCAGATCCTCTCTTACTCCCTTTAAAGATTCGATCCGTTGACATAGATGCTTCACACACCGCGCACATAGCGTTAACTCTTGGCAGGTTCCCTCCACGTCTCAAATTTATCCACATAGATAATGGTGAAAGAGAAGGGGATCTGAAGTCCATCGTGGTAACTGATTTCCTATACAACAACAGCCTTGTCATTTAGGGGCAGCTTGAAACGGAAGTCATCCTCCCAGGAAGTAGTTGATCATGGTGCTGATGAGGGGCATTACCTCTTCTTCGTAGCCCGCTAGAAGGATCGTCTGCTTGGGTTTCGAGATCTGCTCTCCAAACCTGAGACTGGCTACTTTCTTCACCAGCTCTATTGTTTCCATGGGCATCTCATAAACCGATGGAGACCCAGAGTGCTTCAGTTCACTCTTTTCTTTTACAACTTCAGCCAATCGTTTGGTTTTTGGGTGAGTGACAACGACGTCTTTTCCACTTGCTGATTCCAGCTTCCCCACAATCACTGTTGTGAGTTCTGTCACGTGCTGTGGGCTTCTCAGGTTAGGTAGAATCTTGTAATGCTCATAATTTTTTAATCCTCCCTCATAAAGGTAAATGCTGGCTCCTTCTTGTTTCTTATTGGGAATGGGGGCCAAAAGGAAACGTGTGTGTTTTTCCTTGTTGTTAGACTCAGAGAAATAATTTGGTCCATCACCAAGGTCCATCGTAGAAACTCTCTGGTGGTAAGAATGAAACAAATAGATTACATTATGCCGTTCCTGAACACTCACTACTTTCCTCACTGCTTGAGTTCCAGCACCTATTATTGGCATGAATTGGCATGAAAATATTGCAATTTGCGGCACATAAATATAAAGAGTACTGGCACCCAAAATAAGTGCTGGCACTGCAACTGTTTCACTTCAAGCACTGCATACATCATTGACAGTTACAGAGTTTGTACGCTGGGGTTTTAATAAGAGTGGAAACTCCACCATTTCTATCATCTGTGTAATACGGCACAAGCAAAGGACTGTAGTGTGTGGTAGTTAATGATTGAGCAAAGTCAGGAAATTCAGCACATTGCACTTTGATTAGGGTTCTCTGGAACACTGATGCTATATCAGCCCAGCCAAGAAACAACCTCTAGCCCCATCGGCACTTGTGATCTCAAATGATTTCATAGGTGTGACTTCTTTGACCAACATGGTAGAAATTCCACAGGGCTATCACAGAGGTCAAGGGGAAAACACCAACTGACTGGTCTATAGTTGATAAAGTTGTCTATCAGCCAACATTTATAATCACATGAATCAAACTACGGTGGGAAGATTCTTGTCACTTAGGGGTCATTAATTATCATGAAGTTAAGTGAATGTGTTAGAAAATGTAGCTTCCTTTGTTCTGATACAGCCCGGGATCAAACACGGGTCTGTAGTGACCCGTGCCTTAGACCGCTGCGCCACTCGGGAGGCCAAGTAAGACCATGTATTCTTTCAGGTCTTCAATGTATTCTTTCAGGGCTCTGCCCTGAACAATAGCCCTGACCGTCATGGGTCAACCTGCCTTTCTTCTGTAAAGGAAAGATGTTTGTGTCACGTCCTGACCAGTAAAAGGGGTTATTTGTTATTATAGGTTGGTCAGGGCGTGGCAGGGGGTGTTTGTTTAGTGTGTTTCGGGGTTGTTGGTTTATGTTCTATATTTTCTATTTCTATGTGTTTATCTAGCTTTTCTAATTCTATGTTGTGTTTTTTCAATGACCTCCAATTAGAGGAAGCTGGTTGTCGATGTCTCTAATTGGAGGCCATATTTAAGTGTGTTCATTTTCACTTGTGTTGGTGGGTGGTTGTTCCTTGTATAGTCTGTGCACCTTACGGGACTGTTTTCGTCATTTGTTTTGTTTAAGTGTTTTTCCTTCAATAAAGAAGATGATACATATACCCGCTGCATTTTGGTCCACTCCCTGTAGCTCAGTTGGTAGAGCATGGTGTTTGCAACGCATGGTGTTTGCAATGCCAGGGTTGTGGGTTCGATTCCCACGGGGAGCCATGTATGAAATGTATGCATTCACTACTGTAAGTCGCTCTGGATAAGAGCGTCTGCTAAATGACCTAAATGTAAATGTGACAGAACCACCCACCAAAGAAGGACCAAGCAGCGGAGGAAGGAGCAGCAGCAGAAGGAGAGCTATTTGGACTGGACATGGGAGGACATCCTGGACAGCAAAGGATCCTACACGTGGGAAGAGATCCTGGTCGGAAGGGATCGCCTCCCATGGGAACAGGTGGAGGCAATCAGAAGAGCGGAGGCAGCAGGAAAAAAGGACCAACGGCGAAGTTATGAGGGAACACGGCTGGCAAGGAAGCCTGAGAGGCAGCCCCCCCCAAAAATTTGTGGGGCACACGGGTAGGTTGGCTGGGGTGAGCCCTGAGCCAACTCCCTGTGCTTATTATGGGGAGCAACGGGTTAAGCAAGCACCATGTTATGGGGAGATACACATGGTATCGCCAGTGCGCAGCTACAGCCCGGTGCCCTTGATGAAAGCTCCTCACAGGTGTCATGTTAGAGCCAGCATCGAGCCAGGAACGGTGATGCAAGTTGCAAGCATCAGACCGCTGGTGAGGGTTCATGGCCCAGTGTATCCTATTCCTGCTCCTCGCACTAGCCTTGAGGTGCATGTTACTAGGCTGGCGCCTCCAAAACCAGCCCCACGCATCAGGCTGGTACTGCCCAGTCCAGTACGTCCTGTTCCTGCTCCTCGCACTAGCCCTGAGGTGTGTGTCAATAGTCTGGCACCTCCTAACCCAGCCCCATGCATCAGGCCTCTAGTGCGCCTGCCCAGTCCAGTACGTCCTGTTCCTGCTCCTCGCACTAGCCCTGAGGTGCGTGTCAATAGTCTGGCGCCTCCAAAGCCAGCCCCACGCATCAGGCCTCTAGTGCGCCTGCCCAGTCCAGTACGTCCTGTTCCTGCTCCTCGCACTAGCCCTGAGGTGCGTGTCAATAGTCTGGCGCCTCCTAAGCCAGCCCCATGCATCAGGCCTTCAGTGCGCAGTCCCAGTCCAGAGCTTCCGGCGACAGTTCCCCGTCCAGAGCTTCCGGCGACAGTTCCCCGTCCAGTGCTTCCGGCGACGTCCTACAGTCCGGAACCTGCAGAGACGGCCCACAGTCCGGAGCCTGCAGAGACGGCCCACAGTCCGGAGCCTGCAGAGAAGGCCCACAGTCCGGAGCCTGCAGAGACGGCCCACAGTCCGGAGCCTGCAGAGACGGCCCACAGTCCGGAGCCTGCAGAGACGGCCCACAGTCCAGAGCCTGCAGAGACGGCCCACAGTCCGGAGTCTCCAGCGACGCTCCTCAGCCCTGAGTCTCCAGCGACGCTCCTCAGCCCTGAGTCTCCAGCGACGCTTCTCAGCCCGAGGTCTCCAGCGACGCTCCTCAGCCCGAGGTCTCCAGCGATGCTCCTCAGTCCGAGGTCTCCAGCGACGCTCCTCAGCCCGAGGTCTCCAGCGACGCACCTCAGCCCGAGGTCTCCAGCGACGCACCTCAGCCCAGAGCCTTCAGCAGTGGTCTACAGCCCTGAGCCTTCAGCGGGGGTGGGCAGGTTAGAATGGGGACTAAGGCCGGAGCAAGAGCCATCTCCGTAGTTGGAGGATTGGGGGTGGGGGGGTGTAGCACGGGAGCCGTCGTTGACGGTGGCCACCCTCCCTTCCCTCCCTTTAAGTTTGGGGTTATTTTTGTGGGGTTTTTGTTTTGAGGTGCATTTTGGGGTCTACACCGTTGGGGGGGGGGGGGGGGGGGTACTGTCATGTCCTGACCAGTAAAAGGTAAAAGGGGTTATTTGTTATTGTAGGTTGGTCAGGGCGTGGCAGGGGGTGTTTGTTTAGTGTGTTTCGGGGTTGTTGGTTTATGTTCTATATTTTCTATTTCTATGTGTTTATCTAGCTTTTTTAATTCTATGTTGTGTTTTTTCAATGACATCCAATTAGAGGAAGCTGGTTGTCGTTGTCTCTAATTGGAGGCCATATTTAAGTGTGTTCATTTTCACTTGTGTTGGTGGGTGTTTGTTTCTAGTATAGTCTGTGCACCTTACGGGACTGTTTTCGTCGTTTGTTTTGTTTAAGTGTTTTTCCTTCAATAAAGAAGATGATAAATATACCCGCTGCATTTTGGTCCACTCCCTACGACGACCGTGACAGTTTGTCTACGGTGTATGTACTATTTAGGCACCTGAGCTGAGCCATAAAGGAGACGAGGCATCTACCACCCCACTACCAATATCAGATTAGGGGGTCAATGTAACCTATGTTGTCTGAAAATAGTAAAAGTAAAGAAAAACCCTTGAATGAGTAGTTGTGTCCAAACCTTTGACTGGTACTGTATGTAATCTGTAAAAGAGACCTTGGTCTCAGTATGACTCCCTGATATAATAAAGGTTAAATAAAATAAATACAAATAAATAAACATGAGGTCACGGTACAGAATGTCACTTTTAATTAGATGTTTTTTTAAATGATTGAATTATATTTTTTCTACACCTTTACTCCCCAATTGGTAGTTACAGTCTTGTCCAACGCTGCAACTCCTGTATGGACTCGAGAGAGGCGAAGGTTGAGAGCAATGCGGCCCTGCCAAGCCGCACTGCTTCTTAACACACTGCTCGCTTAACCCGGAAGCCAGCCACAGCAATGTGTTTAAAGAAACAAAGTCCAACTGGCGACTGTGTCAGCATGCATGTGCCCGGCCTGCCCGAGCGCGATGGGACAAGGACATCCTGGCCGGCCAAACCCTCCCCTAACCCGGACGACACATGGGTCTCCCAGTCGTGGCCGGCTGCGACACCGCCCGGGATCAAACCCGGATCTGTAGTGACACCTATACTGCCCTACCAAGCAAAAAGGCAGTAACTGCTCATAGCGTGGAACTGAGAAAAAGTACTTTTATTTACCTTGGTTTCACTGTAACTTTATGCAGTTACTGCTAACATGACCCCCATTTTCTCCAAAATACAATACAATAGAGGAAGGATACTTGTCCACATGATTAAGCATATATTTAATGTAGCAAAAATGACATTTGACCAAATGAGCAGTTACTGCCTTTTTGCTTGGTAGGGCAGTATAGCACTGCAACGCAGTACTCGGGAGGCCCCTAATCTGATGGTATTTTAATACATATCTGATTTACCGTTTAAAAATAAAAGCACTTTATTTATGTAGTCCCCCCACTTGAAGAATTCATAAGTATTTGTCCAGAGTCACTATTAAGGTATTCAAAAGTTTCTTTTTGATTTTGCCCCATATTCCTTGCATGCAATGATTACATCAAGCTTCGCTCAATTGCCCACCCAAAAAGTCACGCTATGGGTGAATATTGAATCGTCACAGATTTTTTGTTTTTTGCAAATGCAACTGGGGCCATGTAAAGAATTGTTAGGCTACTGATTTTGAATCCACATGGTGGCCACCTTATGTGACCATAAAAGTCTACATGTGACCGGGCACAGTAATTCATTAGGTTGCAAAAGTTACTGGCCTCTGCTATATTACAGAAGGCCCTTCACCATATAAATAATATTGTGATGTATAATTGCAATGGTAATTTGGAATGTTCAGTCAATACGCATTATAGATAATGTAGTCATTCTACAGTTTCCAAATATGCCTACAAATGCCTAGATCATATGTATTGTGACATCGTTGTGTCTCCAGGTTAGGAAGATTCCGAAAACAAAAACTGGGAAAATAAACAAAAATACAAAACACAGTGGAATATAAAGTGGAAAAGAAGCATGTAAAAGAACAACACGCTCATTTTGAGTCTAAAAGGAAGAAAATCGATGCAAAATCATAGAAGATAGACACAATCTATTTGTATTTGGACACTGTAATGCTGCACCCTCCTGAATAGACCACTAGTTTCGCTGTATAACATGGTGGTTGGCTGGGTGGGAAATTAGAGAGGAGAGATTTCCTCATTGAATAGATTTTTCTGGAGTGTCACACCCTGATCTGTTTCACCTGTCTTTGTGATTGTCTCCACCCCTTCCAGGTGTCGCCCATCTTCCCCATTATCCCCTGTGTATTTATACCTGTGTTCTCTGTTTGTCTGTTGCCAGTTCGTCTTGTTTGTCAAGTCAACCAGTGTTTTGTCTCAGGTCCTGCTTTTCCCCAGTCTCTCTTTTTCTCGCCCTCCTGGTTTTGACACTGTCCTGTCTCCGAGCCTGCCTGTCTGACCCCTCTGCTTGCCCCTAACCTTGAGCCTGCCTGCCGTCCTGTACCTTTCCCCCACCACTCTGGGTATCGACCCCTGCCTGACCTGACCCTGAGCCTGCCTGCCCTGTTGCTGTAATAAACATTGTTACTGCAACACAGTCTACATCTGGGTCTTACCTTCAATCCTGATATGGCGGATAATTTGGCTGTTGAATAGAAGGCTCGCTCTACGTCAGAGGAGAACACACAAGAGAGATGATGCTACTGTATATGGGTCATTCCAGCAGTGCCTTTTGGAATTTACAAAAATAATCCTTCAGAAAAAACGTTTTCCCATCTCAAGAGGCGTTTCTTATCTTCCAGGTAGTCTCTCCCTGTTTCAGTCTATTTCCTTATGTTTTGTGCCTAATGAATACGACCCCGATCTAGTAGCTACATATTACGACTGCCTCCAAGCGCTGACAGAGATCATATGGGTTGTTCCACGAATATAGTGCATCCCTTTGATATTTGTGGTAGAAATTGTGCACCAATATTGAATTGTAAAAGACTGTTATATTAAAGGAAGTGTCCTTTGATCTATACCACATGGAACATTCAATAAGTCAGATTTTTTTTATGTGAATCAAGACTGGCTAAAGTGCCACAAATCATGTTTTTCCAACTTCTAGGAACTACGTTTTTACCATTATTATAAAGCCTAGTTACTTTTTTTGCTTTGACAAAGTCATTTCTGAAGATTATTATTTATTTAATGTGATTAATTAACATGTGTCCCTCATTTTAAGGTCAACGCCGTTATGTGAACTGAAATCTCTTTTTAATTATTCCTTCTTAGATAATTTTTTCTAAAGAACCATTGAACATCTAATAGTCAAATGATAGTATAAAGCAGTTGAGCTGGTTCTGCTCTTTTTTGCCATTTTCTGGTATTTTGTGATGGGAAAAGTGACGCTTTCATTTAATTGCCCCTCCCCGTTGTTCACAACAAGCTCCCATTCCCCTTGGCACAAGGGGAGTTATGTCTGATTTAAGATAAACTTAAACCCTCTCACGTCACACCTTTTTCTTTTATAGGCACTTATTTGGCGCTTCCTATAGTAAAAAAAAAAGTTGTATTTAAAAAAAGTTGCACGGTGTGTTCTAATGAATGCGACCCTGCCTTTTAAGTATTTTATTCGTGTTGTCTCTGGTCTTTGAACCTGAGAGGACCCACCAGTCCAGCAGGTATGCAGCAGACTGATGTGCATTCAAATGAGCTGTCACGTCCTGACCATGGTAAGCTGTTATTTTCTATCGTAGAGTAGGTCAGGGTGTGACAGGGGGGTTTTCTAGATTCGTTTTTTCTATGTTATGTTCTAGTTTTGTATTTCTATGTTGGATTCTAGTTTTTTTATTTCTATGTTGGGCTTTGTTTGATCTCCAATTAGAGGCAGCTGGTCATCGTTGTCTCTAATTGGAGGTCATATTTAAGTTGGTTTGTCCCACCTGGGTTTGTGGGAGATTTGTTTTTGAGTTTGTATGTTTCAACGCTGCGTCACGGTTTGTTTTGTTATTCAGTTTATTTATATGTATTGCATAGTTTCACAGTTAAAATAAAATGTGGAACGACACACATGCTGCACTTTGGTCCGCTCCTTCCTACGACAACCGTGACACGAGCATCATAAATGCCTGTTTAGGTACATCAATGTTTCAGTATGACATATTTTACACTGACAGCCTCCAAAAGGCTGTAAAATTAATTAGTGTGTTCCTGAGATTAAATAAAAGGGACTCTGTGTGTGTGTGACTGATGTTGTATTAATGCCTGGCTGAGCCGTCGGAGAGTACAGAAACACACTGGCCCTCCTGAGACCAGTTTCTCCTCTCAGTGAAATTCCACAGTTACCGAGATTGTGATTCGTGAAAACAACTCCCTGAAAATGCACAATGGAATCTGTGTATGATCTTAATTAATCACATATAAACGTTAAATCAGATCAAAGGGGTCGATTATTGACCTTGATAGTGTTGTACTGATTGTGGAAAGATGAGTTAGATGATTGAAAACATTCATTTAGCTACAAATAGTATATTCCCTGCAGTACAGAGCAATATGCTGTTTGCTGCATAGCCGATTTTCCTCTGTACTAGTGGGGATATATTGCATACTGCAGTTGTCTTTTAACAACACATTTGTATTACCCATAAAATGTCTCATCTGACACAAACTGTCTCTCTCGCACACGCACACCTAACCCTTACTCCAGTGAAGCTATTCAGTGTTCTGCTCCTGTGCTCCTGGATCTTAATGAATGAAGCAGTGAGTGAGAGCTCAGATCCTGGACCCTCTGAAGAGCAGCAGGCCCTGCCCCGTTCAATCAATCCCCTGTCATCTCCTTCCCCTCTGGCCTCGGCTCTCCCTGGGGCTTACACTAATATACCTCCCCCTCAGTGGAACTCCTGCTATGGAGCTTATCCTGTGGAGAACACCTGATGACTGATCGTTGACCACAAATGCTGACCTGGCTGTTGAGTCAGACCCTAAGCCATTTGTTTAGTTTTACTCTCTCCCTACTTCCAACCTGGCAATACATTAAGCATGGACCAGAATGAGGTCAGGGTTCGTAGTAACACCTACGCCTATTTATACAGACACTTTGGGGAGTTGTTAATACTTACTCTACTCCCCCTAAACCCAGCATGTTGTGTAGTACAGTATATCTTGTTCACTCACATTCTCTTTCCGCTCTTACAGTATAGTCTAGCACCCCTGCATTGGATCAGAACTTCACTTTCCCTTCAAACTGTCCCGACGCAGCTTCTCACCACAGATCCCAAGAACAAGCTCTCCACAGGGTAGTGTTTGAATCTCTGCCAGCACAGTCTGACAGCCTTATATAACGCCTTCAGAAAGTATTCAAACCACTTGACTTTTTTTCACATTGTGACGTGTTTTACAGCCTGAATTTACTGGCCTACACACAATACCCCATAATGTCAAAGTGGAATTGTGTTTTTAGAAAGTGTCACAAAAAGTTTCACAATTATTATTCAACTCCTTTGTTATGGCAACCCTACATAAGTTCTGGAGTAAAGATGTGCTTAATAGGTTACATAATAAGTTGAATGGACTCTGTGTGCAATAATAGTATTTAACATGATTTTTGAATGACTACCTCATCTCTGTACCCCACACATACAATTATCTGTAAGGTCCCTCAGTTGAGCAGTACATTTCAAACACAGATTCATCCACAAAGACCAGGGAAGTTTTCCAAAGCCTCGCCTCAAGGGCACCTTTTGGTAGATACAGGCGTCCTTCTTAACTCAGTTGCCGCAGAGGAAGGAAATCGCTCAGGGATTTCACCATGAGGCCAATAGTGACTTTAAATGTTGCAGAGTTGATTGGCTGTGATAGGGGAAAACTGAGGATGGATCAACAACATTGTACTTATCCCACAATACTAACCTAAATGAAAGAGTGAAAAGAAGGAAGCCTGTACAGAATAGAAATATTCCAAAACATGCATACTGTTTGCAATAAGGCACTAAAGTAAAACTGCAAAAAATGTGGCAAAGAAATGTACTTTATGTCCTGAACACAAAGTGTTATGTTTGGGGGAAACACAACACACCACTGAGTATCACTGTACATATGTTCAAGCATATGGTGGTGGCTGCATCATGTTATGGGCATGCTTGTTGGCAAGGGCTAGGGAGTTTTTTTGGGGGGTAAAAATAAATGGAATAGCACTAAGCACAGGCAAAATACTAGAGGGAAACCTGGTTCAGTCTGCTTTCCAACAGACACTGGGAGACAAATTCACATTTCAGCAGGACAATAACCTAAAACACAAGGCCAAATCTACACTGGAGTTGCTTACGAAGACAACATTGAATGTTCCTGAGTGGCCTAGTTACAGTATGGACTTAAATCAAATGATTATCAACCAACTGGACAGAGCTTGAAGAATTTTAAAAAGAATATTGTGCAAATATTGTACAATCCAGGTGTGCAAAGCTCTTAGAGACTTACCCAGAAATGCTCACATCTGTAATCGGAGCTAAAGGTGATTATAACATGCATTGACTGAGGAGTGTGAATACTTATGTAAATGAGATTTTCTATATTTCATTTTCAATCAATTTTCTTAAAGAATTGTGAGAAACCCCCTCACCACCCCCAATTGAATACATTTTTAATTCAGGCTGTAACGCAACAAAATGTCGAATAAGTCAAGGGGCATGAAAACTCTCTGAGGCACTGTATGTAATGTAGCTTGAGCATGCCCTGTGGGGTGAAATTCACCTGAGGTGTCTGTTTGTGAGGTGCTGTTGAGAGGGCTACTGTAGTCACATTGCATTACTGTAGGCAGAAGGCATTCTATAGCCATAGGAGCACTTGTGTTAAGTTCCTGTCTGCGGTATAAAATTGAAAGACCGCTGAACCGTACATGAACCCGACAGCGTCACGTCGTCACTGTGGTGTCAATCTCTCGTCTAGCTGTCACTGGTGACTTTCCTCCATGGCGTGGGATTGCCAGGTGATTTCACAGACAATGATGTGTTTGACAATGTGTGATCAAGTTGCACTTGTCACCTTCACTGTCATATATTCAATATTCCAATATTATGCTAGGTAGGCTAACACTTTATGTTGCTGTTATACCTGTGTCATAACAGTGTTGTTACATAGTAGTTACATGTAATGGAGGGGATTTTTTTTTATTATTACAAAAGGGGAATAAAGAATGGTCTTACTGCAAACTACAAATCCACAGTAGAGCTTTTGGGCAGCGTGTATCATTGTACTGTACTCAAAATCAAAATGGCTGACATTCTCTGTTCTCAGAGTGGATAACCAGTGGAAACTGAACAGATAACGACTCAGTCACTTCAGCCCACAAAGGGACTAGGAACAATTATTGTAATAGCTACATTAGCGGTAGCTTTTGTAAATGAAGATCAGTTAACGGACGTGCAGATTTTTCCTTAAGCGGTACTTTTATTCTCTTCTTCTCCTTCTCTTCCCATTCACAGGATCTCTCTCTCATGGCCTGACCTACATTCTCTAGACCAACCCTCTTCTTCGTTTTAGAGAGAATAAACCCCCATGAATATCCCAGACAGAATAAGACGTGATAACTCTATAAGAGGGATATGAATAGTTTTCCATTCATTTTTGGGTAGAACTGAAGTCTATGGGGGGAGGTGCTTCAGGGAAATACAAATGCTGTTTATCACAACAATTGCTTGTAACAATTACTGTTTTATTTCACAGATACTGAATCTTCAGTAAACAGTAACACAACATGATATGTATGAAGTTGACATAATGCCATCAAACATTAAATCACCCATAATACTCCTATCTTTCACAAAAGTGATATCATCACTGATTCGTACCACAGAGGTAGGCGTATATCAGTACATCTTACAGTATTATAGCTGTAGAGTAACTGTTTGACCTCTTTAGTGATAAATCATATTACTGAGGACAAAGCTGACAATGCAGAAATAATCTACAGCGCCTGCTTCAGTCTTCAGTTGCAGCTATTCTCTCTCTCTCTCTCTCTCTCTCTCTCTCTCTCTCTCTCTCTCTCCCCCCAACCAGACAGAGATGAGCTTGATTGATGTGCGGTAGAGTGTGCCACTTCATTACCGACTCAGTCCGAGGCACTAAACAACAGAGGACTGGACTCTGAGGCTGGACTGGCTCAAGGTGTCTGGTGCAATGACTGCCTTCCGTAGATTTGTATTGTGGGTTGAGAGGTGGCAGTGGAAGGATCGTATTCTCAGTCATGTCTGACTGGTGACCTCACCCTGAGACAGGAATAACAGAGAGGAAGAGAAGTGTGATGACGACCAAATAAGGAACCAAGGAGCCATAAAACTCTCCCAAGTATTTCAAAAGGAATAAGAAACAAAGGAAGAAGGAAGGATCTGTGTAACCCCGAGCTATGAAAAGCCTGGATGATGCAGTAGTGCGTCAAAGTTGCAGCATAATTTAACATCAACAGTAAAATTCTAACAAGGACATGCGCTATTTAAATATAGCTCTAATACCTTATTCACAAAGATAATGTGCTTCATCCCGATATGTTGAATAAAATGTTGACCATTTTGGACTTCCAGGACTCATAAATCTAATTCTGGAGTAGAACGTGCTTTGATTGGACAGAGAAGAGAGATGGATTGAAAGAAATGAAGCGATGGAGTAAGAGAGAGACTGACAGAGAGAAAGAGAGAGAGAGACAGAGATCGTAGCCCTGAGAAGAGAGAGACATTGAAATAAATAAATACAGTAGCAGTCAAAAGTTTGGAAACAATAGTGAAAACATCAAATGATGAAATAACACATATGGAATCATGTAGTAACCAAAAAAGTGTTAAACAAATCAAAATATATATTATTTTTGAGATTGTTCTCTACCTTGGTGACAGCTTTGCAAGCTCTTGGCATTCTCTCAACCAGCTTCATGAGGTAGTCGCCTGGAATGCATTTAAATTAACAGGGGTGCCTTCTTAAAATTTGTGGAATTTCTTTCCTTCTTAATGTGTTTGAGCCAATCAGTTGTGTTGTGACAAGGTAGGGGTGGTATACAGAAGACAGCCCTATTTGGTAAAAGACCAAGTCCACATTATGCCAAGAACAGCTCAAATCAGCAAAGAGAAATGACAGTCCATCATTACTTTAAGACATGAATGTCAGTCAATCTGGAAAATGTCAAGAACTTTGAAAGTTTCTTCAAGTGCAGTAGCAAAAACCATCATGCGCTATGATAAAACTGTCTCTCATGAGGACCGCCACAGGAAAGGAAGACCCAGAGTTACCTCTGCTGCAGAGGATAAGTTCATTAGAGTTACCAGCCTCGGAAATTGCAGCCCAAATAGATGCCTCACAGAGTTCAAGTAACAGACACATCTCAATATCAACTGTTCAGAGGAGACTGCGTGAATCAGGCCTTCATGGTCGAAATGCTGCAAAGAAACCACTACTAAAGGACATCAATAAGAAGAAGAGACTTGCTTGGGCCAAGAAACACGAGCAATGGACATTAGACCAGTGGAAATCTATCCTTTGGTCTGATGAGTCCAAATTTTAGTTTTTTTGTTCCAACCGCCGTGTCTTTGTGAGACGCAGAGTAGGTGAACAGATGATCTCCGCATGTGTGGTTCCCATCGTGAAGCATGGAGGAGGAGGTGTGATGGTGTGGGGGTGCTTTGCTGGTGAAACAGTCTT
Source organism: Salmo trutta (assembly GCF_901001165.1). NCBI lineage: Eukaryota > Metazoa > Chordata > Actinopteri > Salmoniformes > Salmonidae > Salmo > Salmo trutta. The sequence goes on from NC_042977.1 coordinate 15,765,945, forward strand.
GTCATTTATTTAGAATTCAAGGCACACTTAACCAGCATGGCTACCACAACATTATGCAGCGATACACCATTCCATCTGGTTTGCCCTTAGTGGGACTAACTATCATTTGTTTTTCAACAGGATGACCCAACACACCTCCAGGCTGTGTAAGGCCTATTTGACCAAGAAGGAGAGTGATGGAGTGCTGCATCAGATGACCTGGCCTCCACAATCGCCCGACCTCATCCCAATTTAGATGGTTTGGGATGAGTTGGACCGCAGAGTGAAGAAAAAGCAGCCAACAAGTGCTCAGCATATGTGGGAACTCCTTCAAGACTGTTGGAAAAGCATTCCAGGTGAATCTGGTTGAGAGAATGCCAAGAGTGTACAAAGCTGTCATCAAGGCAAAGGCTGGCTACTTTGAAGAATCTAAAATCAAAAAATGTGTTTAACACTTTTTTGGTTACTACATGATTCCATATGTGTTATTTTATAGTTTTGATATCTTCACTATTATTCTACAATGTAGAAAATAGTAAAAAATAAAGAAAAATCCTGGAATGAGTAGGTCTGTCCAAACTTTTGACTGGTACTATATATACATAGAAAGAGAGAGAGAAAAATAGAGTGAGTGAAGCCCTGCAGTGTCGTATCAACCATTCAGCATTCAAAGGAATGCTCCAGACACATTAAAAGCAGTGAATGAAACAACTTCATTCGAGTGGTTTGTCGTATCGATGCCCCTGCCTTTGATCTAGTCATCACTATACATTTTTATGACTTATCTAGGCCTCAATATCCTGCTGTTTATATACCTCCCTAGGCTCCACCATTATACTTCGCAGCGGCTCACCAGAAATGCAGAAATAAAAAACATATCCCCCTCAGAAGGGGTATTGGACTTGGTTTTCATTTTGTTTTTGCACCTCTGGGCCAGAGAGCACATTAGAGCTCTTGGATTATTTGGTTTGCTTTTGGATGGATATGTGTTTGTGTGTGTGTGTCGGGTTTCACAATGCTACACACTCATGCCCATCTTTTGACACAAAGCATTGACTGGTAACGCTGCCTCTCTTCTATCTGGAGAAAATCTCCTCCGTGGCAATGTGGCTGAGACAGCAAATGTGCGGTACTACTCTCAGAGGCTGCTGGTGACGGCTAAATAGGACCCTAGTTGAGAAAGAAGAAAACACAATGCAGTGGTAGAGTCCTCGCCAATGTTCATGTCCATGTACTGTGTGCGTGCTGCCCGGGACCAAGATCGGGTTTATATGGAGTACATTATTACATTTTACATTTACATTTGAGTCATTTAGCATGACGCTCTTATCCAGAGCGACTTACAGTGGTTAGTGCACACACTTTCATTTATTGCATTCATGGTCTTTCTTGTTCCTCCAAGATGTTGACAGGATTCAGTTATTCCACCCGACTGCGTCCCATACTGGAGCTGAGGAATCATGTACTGGCCCTGACAGAATTATCTATTTGAAATTATCCATCTGAAATATGAATATATGATTTAGACTACACCAGTACCCTTTGTGTATTTCATCAGTACTGCAATGAATCATTGAGTCCTCATAACATATTTGAAGTGATACAGGATCAATCAAGGCTATTGACATCAATTGAAAATACATGAACTGTTTACAATTGTCTTTTTGCTGTGTCATTTACTATATCGAAGGAAAAAACATGGTACAATACAGACAACTTGAAGTGTATGTTTATCAAACTGAAGGCCATCCACTCTCACACTGGAAAATCTTTTCAAATGTTCTAATCTCAAATGGCATAATGGTTTCAGGGTTTTAAAAAGGGCAGCTATCGCTCTGTCTTTTAGCTCCATAAGAGGGCCTACTATTGCTCTGTCACAGAGTTTCATCACAGGGCCTGCTATCGCTCCAACACAGAACCCCCTCCTTGTCCCTAAGCTCTAGGACAGAGCCCACTACCTGTCCCAGTGCTCCATCATGGAGCTCCATGGCAGGGCCTATTATCTTTCCTTCATAAGTCCCATTCTCATTCCATCTTCAGAACTCTAGTCTGTTCCATCAGTTGAGAACGTCTGGTGCATTTATCTGCTAGAAATGGGATCGGTACTGGTACTTCCTGTATATAGCCATGTTATTTTTACTCATTATTCACTGTATATTTATTCCTCGTGTCATTATTACAGTTTTTTTTAAATGATCTTTATCTCTGCATTGTTGGAAAAGGACCCATGTGTAAGCATTTCACTGTTAGTCTACACCTGCTGTTTATGAAGCATGTGACAAATACATTTTGATTTGATTTGATAATGTCCCTGAGACATCTTAAGAGGTACATTGATTTCTGCATCTCTTCTAAAGCGGCAGTGGCCAGTCGCCGACTCATGTGTTAGTCCTTGGTTCCCACCGAAGCATCTCAAACGCTAGCCCCTCTTTTTCGCTCTGTCTCTTCTTCTCTCATAGTCTCTCCATCACCGGTCTCTCTCTGTTATCCCTCAGCACATTCCCTTTGGTCTTCGGGGATGCTGTTTAAGCTGGCGAGGAGCAGGAGCTCTCCCTTTCAATTTAGGTCAACTTTCTGCCCTACTTAAGACCTCCCTCTCCCCCATGATAACTAGGTCACTTTCCAACATCACATGCCTGCACACCCATGTGTATCATCCATACAGCAATTCTACTCATTATAAAGACTATAGGATGTTATGGCAGCGAACAATCAGTATGGGCATTGGGGTCATGGATATGCAGAGGCTTGAGCTTGAGAGGATCACCATTTTCTTCTGGATCGGTATTATATATGTACAGTATGTGCTTCTGTGACACAGTGACATGAAATCTTCTTGGAATTCTGTGACAAGGAAAAAATGACATTGCCTTGTAATTCTAGCGCAAAGAAAGGACATTGCATGTGCCTCTGCGACACAAACAGCTAACATCAACAGGTACGGTTGAAGTCGGAAGTTTACATACACTTAGGTTAGAGTCATTAAAACTCGTTTTTCAACCACTCCCCAAATTTCTTGATAACAAACTATAGTTTTGGCAAGTCGGTTAGGACATCTACTTTGTGCATGACACAAGTATGAATATAATTTTTCCAACAATTGTTTACAGACAGATTATATCACTTAGAAATCACTTAGAAATCACAATTCCAGTGGGTCAGAAGTTTACATACACTAAGTTGACTGTGCCTTTAAACAGCTTGGAAAATTCCAGAAAATGATGACATGGCTTTAGAAGCTTCTGATAGGCTAATTGACATCATTTGAGTCAATTGGAGGTGTACCTGTGGATGTATTTCTAGGCCTACCTTCAAACTCAGTGCCTCTTTGCTTGACATCATGGGAAAATCAAAAGAAATCAGCCAAGATCTCAGAAACAAATTGTGGACCTCCACAAGTATGGTTCATCCTTGGGAGCAATTTCCAAACGCCTGAAGGTACCACGTTCATCTGTACAAACAATAGTACGCAAGTATAAACACCGTGGGACAACGCAGCCGTCATACCGCTCAGGAAGGAGATGCGATCTGTCTCCTAGAGATACTCTGGTGCGAAAAGTGCAAATCAATCCCAGAACAACAGCAAAGGACCTTGTGAAGATGCTGCAGGAAACAAGTACAAAAGTATCTATATCCACAGTAAAATGAGTCCTATATTGACATAACCTGAAAGGCCACTCAGCAAGGAAGAAGCCACTGCTCCAAAACCACCATAAAAAAGACAGACTACGGTTTGCAACTGCACATGGAGACAAAGATCGTACTTTTTGGAGAAATGTCCTCTGGTCTGATGAAACAATAATAGAACTGTTTGGCCATAATGACCATCGTTATGTCTGGATGAAAAAGGGGGAGGCTTGCAAGCCGAAGAATACCATCCAAACCGTGAAGCACGGGGGTAGCAGCATCATGTTGTGGGGGTGCTTTGCTGCAGGAGGGACTGGTTCACTTCACAAAATAGATGAAATCATGAGGCAGGAAAATTATGTGGATATATTGAAGCAACAACTCAAGACATCAGTCAGGAAGGTAAAGCGTGGTTGCAAATGGGTCTTCCAAATGGACAATGACCCCAAGCATACTTCCAAAGTTGTGGCAAAATGGCTAAAGGACAACAAAGTCAAGGTATTGGAGTGGCCATCACAAAGCCCTGACCTCAATCCTATAGACAATTTGTGGGCAGAACTGAAAAGGCGTGTACGAGCAAGGAGGCCTACAAACCTGACTCAGTTACACCAGCTCTGTCAGGAGGAATGGGCCAAAATTCACCCAACTTATTGTGGGAAGCTTGTGGAAGGCTACCCGAAACGTTTGAACCAAGTTAAACAATTTAAAGGCAATGCTACCAAATACTAATTGAGTGTATGTTAACTTCGGACCCACTGGGAATGTGATGAAAGAAATGAAAGCTGAAATAAATAATTTTCTCTACTATTATTCTGACATTTCACATTCTTAAAATGAAGGGGTGATCCTAACTGACCTAAGACAGGGAATTTGTATTAGGAATAAATGTCAGGAATTGTGAAAAACTGAGTTTAAATGTATTTGGCTAAGGTGTATGTAAACTTCCGACTTCAACTGTAAGTCTGTGATATTGATATTTTCTGTCCAAAAATGATGCAGAAAAATTAATCCATGCTTTTGTTACTTCTAGGTTAGACTACTGCAAAGCACTAAATAAACTTCAGTTAGTGCTAAATACGGCTGCTAGAATCCTGACTAGAATTCAAAAATTTGATCATATTACTCCAGTGCTAGCCTCCCTACACTGGCTTCCTGTTAAGGCAAGGGCTGATTTCAAGGTTTTACTGCTAACCTACAAAGCATTACATGGGCTTGCTCCTACCCATCTTTCCGATTTGGTCCTGCCGTACATACCTACACGTACACTACGGTCACAAGACGCAGGCCTCCTAATTGTCCCTAGAATTTCTAAGCAAATAGCTGGAGGCAGGGCTTTCTCCTATAGAGCTCCATTTTTATGGAATGGTCTGCCTACCCATATGAGAGTCGGGGGGCTAGGGTCAGTCTGTTATATCTGGAGTATTTCTCCTGTCTTATCTGGTGTCCAGTGTGAATGTAAGTATGCTCTCTCTAATTCTCTCTTTCTCTCTTTCTTTCTTTCTCTCTCTCGGAGGACCTGAGCACTAGGATCATGCCTCAGGACTACCTGGCATGATGACTCCTTGTTGTCCCCAGTCCACCTGGCCGTGCTGCTGCTCCAGTTTCAACTGTTCTGCCTGCGGCTATGGAACCCTGACCTGTTCACTGTGATTACTATTATTTGACTATGCTGGTCATTTATGAACATTTGAACATCTTAGCCATGTTCTGTTATAATCTCCACCCGTCACAGCCAGAAGTGGACTGGCCACCCCTCATAGCCTGGTTTCCTAGCCACCATGCTTCTATACCTGCATCGCTTGCTGTTTGGGGTTTTAGGCTGGGTTTCTGTACAGCACTTTAATATATCAGCTGATGTAAGAAGGGCTCTAGAAATAAATTTGATTTGAATTGACATCACAATATGCCATTGTGACACAGGGACATGACATCACAGTGTGCCTCTGTGCCACAGTGAAATAACATCACTGCGTGCCTCTGTGACACAAGGAAATGACATCACTATGAGCATACAGTATGTGACACAGATAAAGGACATCACGATCTACCTCTAACCCTACCAAAGAATTACATCAACATATGATTCTGTGACACAGGGAAATGACATATACCATTACATCACAATGTATACATGCAATACAAAGATGACATCACTATGCATCTCTGTGACACAGATGAGACAGAAAAAGATATCACCATCAACAAACCCTCCAGTTTGATAATCAAACATTTATTTCAATATTTAGACATAGTCAACTCCATAGAATGGTGAAATACAGAGTGTATTTAGAATGTGAAATACAGAGTATGTCTGGTGGTATCATTATACACAATGATTGGAATTCACCCTCTAAATAGGAGCGACTTCTGACTGAGACTTCTGTTTCGTTAGCCACAAAGCTATCCACCAATCACCACATCTGTTCTGAATGTGCACAGGCCAACGTTACAGATGTATAATAAAGCCAACTGACAGTCCGACCATAGAAATAGAATGACTAGATGATAGTTCTATAAATTCAATTTCTATGCTCTCAACTCTATACAAATACATCCTCAGTCTATTAAACATCAAACATCTTCTTCTGCCAAACATTATTTATTTCTGTAGATATGCTTTCCTACCGACTCTACACTGTAACAACGTTGTCTGCATGGCAAAGTTACAAATATTGTATTTACAGTGATAGAAATAATTACGAGTTAATCAATTGGTTGATTGATTGAGTAGATATAAATCAAGGTACCAGCCATAACTTTCAAAAGGTGTCATATACAAAAAATAAGCCTTTAGATACAGTACATATCAAAATGACCATGCAGATATGACCACAGTTTAAAGCCATCATGGAAGTATACAGGCAAATATAAAACTTTTTCCCCTTAAGCTGTCGCCTCCAATATACCCTTCAAGACATAAAAAATATGTATAATATTTATATAATATCAATTCAGTTTCAAGAAAACGTGATTATTGATGGAAATTTTTAACAATATCTTCATATAATACATCCAGTCTTACGGTCATATTATTGTGTACAGACACAAACAAACTGAATACATTCCTTATCTTGGCAATCCAAATGCAGCTGACATATCATGACCACTGTAAAAATTATACTGTCGTAGATATCTCAAGTCTCATGTTACTTCATGAGTAGATAGTGTTCTATGCACATAACACTCATGTCAGGGGTCTCAAACTGGCGGCCCACGGGCCACAAACATATTTAATGTGGTCTAACCTTGATTTAACCTGATTGAAGACAAGAGAAGAGAACGTGGTCCCCGGCGAAATGTCTTTGAGACCCCTGCTGTATATGTACAATAAGCTCTTGGCACAGTTTTGTAAAGGTATCAGCGTACTATAATATACGTACTATACACGCCCTACTTACATTTATAGATTGTTGAATGGTTCTACCTTTGTACACAACAAACTGGATATAAATCATTGATTATTTGTCATTGAACAGTTATCTTGTTCAGTGGCAGCATATCACACACATATGTATCATATGTGATAGTTACAGTGCCACTAACCAGTGGTAGTGAAAGTAATGTTATTTTTTTCACTTATGTACTTTAGATCAAGGTTGTAATAGTTTTGTGTTTTTATGTTCATTTTTATTTCTGTTCATTTTGACATTTTTATTTGAAATTCAGTTTAGTTTCAGTTCGTTTTCCGACCTGATTTGTTAGTTTTGGATTTAGTTTTAGTTGTATAAAAATATTTATATTTTGTTTTGATATTATTTAGTGCTGGATTCAATCCGTATCGCCAAAGTATCGCCGAAGATCCGCATTAAAATGTAAAGGTAATTTCCGATTGAGCCGACATATGCAAAGTTTACAGTGAATGCAGTCTCCGCGCCCGCCGGGAACGTTGCCTTAAATTGTTGCCTTAAATTCAGCGCTATGGATTTAATAGAGCCCTTAGTTTCAGTTTTAGTGTTAGGGACAGACAGCATGCATGGGAGGCTAGGAGCCATTTGTGTTGCATAGTTTTTTTGGGGGTGTTTTTTGGGATGTCGTCTTCTTGCAACTGGGAGGCAGTTATACATAAGGTGACTTTTAAGGTCATAGGTTAGTTTTAAATCCTTAAATAAAATGAATATAAATTGTTAAGTCAATCTCAATTTTAAGAAAGGAATAGTTACAGATATGGAATAGCAAAACATATGGTGATAGGAAACTTTCTCTAGAGTATGTTTACACCAGTCCTTTTTACATTTAGTAGTACTGTACATGTAAGAAGAACCAAATTACCTAGCTTATTTTTTTCCCTGTTAGCTAGTGATAGCGACACTCTGATTGCGCCCACATTTTCAGAAATGTGTCTAATGTGGTATTAAAATGTCTCAGGCTGCATTTACACAGGTAGCCCAATTCTGATGTTTGTTTCACAAATTGGCCTTTTGACAAATCAGATCAGCTCTGAAAAAAATATCTGATGTGAAAAGCCTAATCCGTCCACTGTGTCTGCATTGGTACCAGATTTCCTGGTTCCTCCTTGTATGTAAATTATTTGACTGCTATTCTTTCAAAATAATATTTATTTATTTTAAGACACATATTGATGACGTAAGTCAATGGTGCCATCTGTCAATGATTTTAAAAGGCGAGATAACGATGATTTAAATGGTTGCACTGTCCACATCTGTCTACACTTGTGTGCCTGACTACCTCTGTGTACCTGACTACCTCCGGATGTGGGCTGAAAGATCTGATCACAATCCAATCACGATGCACAGTCAGAATGTGAACAAGATCAAGAAAGGTCGCATGTTAGAACCAGGTATAAACAGGGCTTCAGTCGTGACTCGTACATGGTACATTATAGCCCAAGGGAGACTAATGTATGATTTAATTTAATCTAACAGTACAACCAAAGTCGACAGCACAGGCTTGGCTGTCACATTGTCCAATCTGGAAAATCAACCGGATAATTAGACCAATTAGTGTGCGCATAGTAATGGTTGGGAAGAGAAGCCTCTCCCGAAAGTGGTTTCCATTTTATGGTACTCATCAATAGATACATTTACTTGAAAATGAGTTGAGTGCAAAGTAAGTAGCATTCACAACTTGTACAGCAGTTATAGATTTTAGTTGAAAAAAACTAACATTTTAGTGGACTGATAGCAAAAAGGTTACTTTATCAAAATCTGGCTAACAGCAAATACTTATTAGTATACTTCTTTTAAAGGCAACAAAGGACACAAAGACTCAAAGTCCTTCTTGAATTTCCCCATCTTTAAGAAATGTTTTTATTAGTTTTTATAAGGCTCCTAGTAAGCAATTATCTTACATAGTTAACCCACTGCCCCTACTAATCAATTCTCTTACATACTGTATCCACTGCCCTTTGTTGTCTATTAATATACAGTATTTGCTACTGTATACCCCTGTGAGCTAAAACAAAAAAACATGACATACTGTTTTCCAGAAATCCCGGTTGTAAGAATCCCAGCGTCTGGAGGAAATTCACTCACCACTTCTGAAAAACCTGGGAATTTTGGGAGAGTTACTGGAATATTGCAACCCCAGTGATAATGTCTGGTGATTTCTCAAAACATTGCTCTTTTATAAATCACCTGCCAAATCAATGCATATCCTGCTAAGGTTCCAAAAACAACAACTTTGAATAAACACATCTCTGGTAAAATAGACTATCAATAATTAGCAAAAAGCAAATGAGGACATGTGAATATTGTTGGCAGCACAATCAGAGTACTATAAATATGTACAGTACATTGCAAAAAATATAAACATTTATTTTCACAATTGTCAGGGTACTATATGTATGAAAGTTGTATTATGAAAAGCACCTCTAGATTTGCTATGCATTTACTATGCAGTTGCTATGCAGTGCAACACACTATAACAGTCACATTACACAGGGATATTTATATGCTGAGAAAGAGAACAGATCGTCAATGGAAAAAGCCTACAAAACATCATGTCTATCAACTTTGGGTGCGTTCGTAAATTCACTCTGGCTATCTACTCCGATTTCAGAGCACTCTCGTCTGTGTGCCAGAGCGCAGAATAACTGATGAATTTACGAACACTCAACACCCGTTGAATATGGCCAGTATCAGTAAACATTGGCAAAAAAAGTGTCATTAAATTGTTGCCAGCAGCACAGTTACAGTCACCAACGCTCTGGATAACATGAAAACAGCCTAACCAGCTCTACTAGGGCGAGTAAAATGGTCAGAGTGAGGTGTTCTCTCATTTATGTCTGGAAGTAGCTAGCAAGATAGCTAACTTTAGCCAGTTAGTTTGGGTGCTTGACTGCCGTTGTGAGGTCAGAACGCTCGGATCAACCCCACTCCTCGGCCAGAGCGTCCAGTGTGCGCTCTGAAAGCTCCGAGAGCGAAACACTCTAAATTTACAAACGGACAATCTGACAACGCTCTGAATTTACGAACGCCCAGAGTGCACTCAGAGCACTCTCTGGCACTTCGGAGAGAATTTACGAACGTACCCTTAATAAACAACTTGCACAGTTTTTTGCCATCAAAGGCTCTTGCAGGGTGATAACAAATAGTATCAAATTCTAAATTCAAACCACTACAGCCACTATATAAAAAGAGTTAGAAGTTGTGCTTCTCAAATGGATCAAAGTTAATGTAATGAAATGAGGGTTGAAAAGTGTGCGCAAAATTACCTTGTAGCGATTATCCAGCATCTCCTGCATTCTTAAAGGATTATTGTGCGTGCTATAGTTTCATTTTCTCAAAGAACACACACCAATAAAGGTAGTCTGGTCCTATCAAACCAGGTCTAACAGTAAAACAACTGCAAAAAAATGAAGAATTATCAGATTATTGAGTAACGGAAAAAACCCTATGTACTGTACAGTGGCCTTCCTGGACCAGAAACACTAAGCTAGCTCTAATGAACTATGACCTTTAGAATGGCATTGGACAATTTATCCAGCCCAGCTAACACCACTGAATCCATGACGGGTTTGATAATATACAGCCATTTATGAGCTGAATGTTCTCATTGGTCTTATTGTGGGGTCCAGACTAGATCCAGTGTAGAAGGCCACTCATGGGGGGGGACAGATAGGACCACCACATGGGCAGTAAGGGGGAATGGTAAGAATAAGTGCTGACTGTGTATCTGTTCACTCCCTATACGCCAGACCCAGGGTGGGGGGCGGTGTGGGGGAGGTCCCTTTGAAATAGTTCCTGGAGTTGTCCGGACTTGGACCTCTATCCGGGAGCAGGATGATTTTGCCCTTCCTCCGCAGGGTGGACTCCCGACTGGAGGCAATGGAAAGGGTCTCGGAGGCGGCCTCGCTGCCCCCTCCACTTAATCCCTCCACAGGGGTCACACGGATGGTGGTGATGCCCTGGTGGGGGTGGTGGTGGTGGTGGTGGTAGTGTGGGTGGTGCACGTGGGGGTGACCCCCTCCCCCACCGCCACGCTCGCTGCCAGTGTCCGTGCCCGTCTGACTCATCCTCCCGTCGATGGAGCCGTAGCCGTCCTTGAGTGAGTCGCAGCTCTCCGAGTCGCGGTTGAGGTCGTTGAGCTCAAAGGACTGGCGGATGCTGCCCCGTTGCTCCTGCGGCTTCCACCTCCAGGAGCCACTGCCGTCCGGAGGCTTGATCACAGGCTTGTTTTCCGGGTGGGCCTCTACCCTCACGATGCCCTGGCCGGGCTCCTGGTCCGTCAGGGCCTTGTAATGGATGGAGCCTGTGCAGCTGACCACGCTACCGTCCTCAGAGCTCTTGGGGCTGCCGTGCTGGAGCAGACCCTGCTGCTTGGACACGGTGATAACCTGCATGATGCGCGGCTGGTTAGTTAGGCTGTTAGTCCTGCAGAGGGCACCCTCTTTGGCCACCTTCAGCCACTTGGAGCGCACCGAGCCTCCCCCGCCAGGGATCCCACCGCCGACATAGCTATCCTCCCTGTCCTCGTCATCCTCATCCTCCCTGGTGGAGGTGCTGCTGTTGTGCTCCTGAGTCTCCTCGGGGATGTGGACCAGCTGGGAGGAGCCTGGCCGAGACTGGATGGAGACGCGGGCCCCCGCGGCCAGGCCGCTGCTGCCCCCATTGTGGGGGAGGTGGTTGGACAGCGGCACGATGTTAGCTGCCAGCTTCAAGTACTGGGCAGGGATGTGGCCCTGAGCGCGGAGCTCCGCCTCCAGGCCCATCGCGGATGGCTCAGAGCTGCACCTCAGCTCCATGGTCCTCTGGGGCGAGGAGGAGGATGTTGAATGGTGGCGTCCCACCACCACCCCGCTGTCCATCACCTGCAGTGAGAGCTTGCGGTTCTCGTTCTTGCTCTTCCACTGCGACAGCAGCTGCTTGGAGCGCGTGGAGTCCATGGAGGCATGGATGCTGGCGTGGCGGCGCGGGACACGGTGCTCCTCAGGGAGCGAGCCGCCATGCGACCTGGGTAACGTGCTACTGTTAAAGGTCACCAGGCTGTCCTGTTTACACAGGGTGCTTGACGAGGTGATGCACTCCACATCAGCACTGGCCCTCTTCAGGTTGTTCAGGGAGCTGGACTCGCGGCAGGAGTGGACCCGGGTCAGGAGGGTCGCGGGACGGGCGGCGGTGAGGCTGTCGGTGGTGCTGATGCTGTTCAGGCTGTTCATGCTGTTGAGGCTGTTGGGCTGCAGGTGGTGCCCTGCGCTCTGGCTGACGTTGGGCACGGTGTTGCTCCTGGGGGGCTCGCGGAGCGGGGGAGGCTGAGGCTGCTGTCTGGACGTGTCCCGAGTAGGCTGGAAGTTACCCACTGCATACAGACCCTGAAGGCAGGACAGACCATGACAGCATTCTTTATAGGTTGAACTACCATCCTGAACTACCTCTACCTACCTATCTATACCTAATATATCTGTATCTACCTATAACTGTCAAAAATTGTCTTAGGCGTCTCTAGACAGACATTAGTACACAATCAAGCATCATTCAGTGAACATATCTAAGACAAAAAGACATAAAAAGCCCAAGCAAGAGCAAAGAGCCATTCGTTCAACATGAGGTCTGCACGATTGTGCCAGTGGATTTGGTATGCCACTGGTCATGTGACATGTCTTAGTCACTGAGTCAGAGATAATGCAGCAGCAAACTGTATTACTGTCGTGGTAAATTGTCAGTGGCACGATCATAGCCACATCATAGCCTCAAGCACTTCTGATTTAATATTCCTCAATGTGAGGATAGTGTGTGGGTGGGTGTAGGTGGTGTGACATGAATGTTTGTGGGATGTGCATGTCTGATATTTATACCTGTCCATGATCCAGTACCATGAAAATCCAATATTTTACCGCATATTGCTGAAAAGGATTTGAGCAAATGCACAGTATTGTACAGTATCTTTACCAATCATAATCATGTTATGTATTTCTGATGCTGCACATTAAGCTAATTCAATGCACATTTCATTTTGGTGACATATTCATTACCATATAGCCTAATTATAGCCAACAGTATTTAAATAATGTTGAAACATTGACACCCTCATACAATAGCATGAATCATATTGCTCAAAACTAGTGCATCCTGCTCTGTTCAGCATGCCGGTAATTGGATTTCTGTAACCCCATTTACAAAAGCTCCACAGACTCAACAAACAAGCTAGCAAAACATGCCACTATTCATTACATCCATCAATATACAGACAGACAGTTGCACCTTTTCTTAGAGGCTCCACTCTTAGAAGAAATGGTACCAAAAGGGTTCTTTGGCTGTCCCCATTGGAGAACCTTTAGGTAGAACTCTTTCTATTTCCAGTTAGAACTCTTTTGGGTTCCATGTAGAACCCTCAGTGGAAAGAGCTCTACAAGGAACACACAAGGGTTCTACCTGGAAACAAAAGGGTCCTACCTGGGACCTAAAATAGTTATTCAAAGGTTTCTCCTATGGGAACAGTGAAGAACTGTTTTAGGTTCTAGATTGGACCTTATTTGTCTAAAAGGCTAGAAGGAGATGAGAGGCTACCTATATCATAGGTGTGCTCTAGTATTAGAAAGAATGGCTTCAATGAGATTAATCTTCAGATCAGTGTTCTTCAATCCTGGTCCAGGTGACCGACCGGGTATGCAGGCTTTTGTTCCATCATGATACTAACACACCTAATTCAACTAAATCAATTTGACCTGTTATTTAATTTACAAGGTGAATCAGGTGTGTTTACAACATGGACTGGAACAAAAACTTGCACCTCTTGTCGGTATCCAGGACCAGGACTAATGAGCCTGGTGTGTCCGAAATGGCACATTATTCCCTATATAGTGCACTTCTTTTGACCAGAAAAAGTAGTGCACTTTATAGGGGATAGGGTTCTATTTCATATGCAGCCTAGATCCACAGTCGTCGAGTGTCACCAGTTAGTGTCCCTGGACCAAGACCTAGAAGATCAATGATCAACTAGAGATCTACTAGAGATCTACTAGAGCATCTCACCAGGTAGACGGCGATCCCTCCTCCGATGAGGAAGCCACAGTAGACGTCGATGGCGTGGTTCTTGAACTGGATGATGCGGGTCAGGCCACAGATGATGCCACCCATAATGAAGGTGAAGACCAGCAGGGGCTTCAGCAGCTTGGAGGAGTCCGTCAACGTAGCATTGAAGTACATCTGGAGGAGAGAGGAGACTCAGTGTGCCGTTACTCAGGCATCCATATTAGGAAGTCGCCAACTGCCAACTATGGAAGTTTTGTCGGACAACTCACCATACTTACATTCTAAATAGCAGGCATTTTGGGTATGCGAAAAAGAGAAACATTTAAAGTATATGCATTCTTTAAATGCCAGGATGTCATACTCATTTCGGCTAATTATCTAGTAGAATTTTCTGCACACTATAGAGGAAGAGAATCATCTTTTGGCCTCCTGGGTGGCGCAGTGGTCTAAGGCACTGCATCGCAGTGCTAGCTGTGCCACCAGAGATTCTGGGTTCGAGTCCAGGCTCTGTCGCAGCCGGCCGCGATCGGGAGGCCCATGGGGCGGCGCACAATTGGTCCAGCGTTGTCCGGGTAAGGGAGGGTTTGGCCGGCAGGGATATCCTTGTCTCATGGCGCACTAGCGACTCCTGTGGCGGGCCTGGCGCAGTGCACGCTGACTAGGTCGCCAGGTGTACAGTGTTTCCTCCGACACATTGGTGCGTCTGGCTTCCGGGTTGGATGGGCATTGTGTCAAGAAGCAGTGCGGATTGGTTGGGTTGTGTTTCGGAGGACGCATGGCTCTTGACCTTCGCCTCTCCCGAGTCCGTACGGGAGTTGCAGTGATGAGACAAGACTGTAACTACCAATTGGATACCATGGAATTGTGGAGAAAAAAGGGGGTAAAAAAAATAAAGAAAAAGAGAATCGTCTTTTCAGATCCACGTGCGTTTGACAACAACTGAAAATCAGAATATGGGACACGCTCTACAAAAATGAACGAATGGTCGGTAACAAGCGCGATTGCACATTAGATGACGCCTTCATAGATGTATTATGTAGTATGCTGTTATTTGTTGCATACTGCATTTGATTTTACCAAATAGTATGATCCAAATAGTATGATCCAAATAGTATGATCCAAATAGTATGTAGTATGATTACTACAGTATGCCGTTTTAGTAAGTAGTAGGCAAGACAGATTTCGGACACAGCCAGGGAGTTTTGTCTGACAACTGACGAGTTCCTACTATGGATGCCGTACAGCTAATAATTCAGCTATCGTCTATACAGTTATCGATTTACCATATATCCAGTTGCATTTGGGATTCGACAAATTGTTCTTGTTTGTAGAGAGGCCTGGAATCAATACACTATAAAATAAAATTGCTTTTAACTGTAAACAGAGGTAGCCCCTTGTCGAAACCTGATTTGCATTACGACTGCGTTCCAATTCAACCATTCCAAGGAAAATGTATGTTTTTTGTGGACATTAATTAACAGAGACTGTTCAAACCAAAATACAGTAATATGGAAAACATTTGTAGAGTAAGACACATGGTCATCATCCAGTGGATGAGGACCAGTTAGACTCGACTGCTGTGTGGCAGTAGGCTGAGGAGAAGGATGCGTATGTGTGTACGTCTATGTGTGTGTGTGTATGTGTGCTTGTAGCTGGATTACTTACAGAGACGTAGACAGCAGCAAAGGCGGCCAGAGTGGCATGCTGCGAGGGAAAGGACTTCCTAGAATGACAGGAGAGGGAAACAGTAATTCTTATCTTCCGCTTGAGATACGGTGAGACAGACTGAAGGGAAATCCACCGTGAAGGACGCAACCCGTGATCGATTTGCCACAGCAATGAGTTGGTTTTATTTGCCCTACAAATCACTGACCATATTTTGAGCAGTTTGAGCATAAGCATTCCGAGTTATTGTCACATCCCTAGCCTGAGCTAGCTTGCCACCGAGGAACAAAGTCAACAAACAGCTGTTAATTTACTTTATTAAAAATGACGGCCAATCAGACTTCAGGAGCAGCAGATACCTACTGTGCTATAGCCAGTTTCACACATAAATGATGTAGGCTATGGAATGACTCCCATTTATCTATGGTCCTCCTCCAGACCCACTTGCCTATTAAGGTATTCCATAGCCTACATAATTTATACAATACAAAAACAGCACCCTTAAAGGACTTAAAACATATGCTAATCCTAAGAAAATCAACTAATCCTAAGAAAATCAACTATGTTTAATCTGACAACTGAGGGACCTTCTAACATGGATTCCAAAGGGCCTATCTCCACGCAGATGTGCACAGGCCTACTTCCCTTCCTGAGAGGCTGGACAGAACAGAAGACACACAGTACAGATTCTGCATATTGAGTAAACAGAGACTGACAGCCTTGGTAAGAGCTGAAAATGATAGCTGTGAAACGCTCAGTTGCCTGGTCTGTGTGTGGGTTCAGGCAGATCTGCCACACATTCCCTGTTTCGTAAGTGCACCGGGATGAACTGAGTGGGCTGTAGGAACAGCATCTCCGGTTCTCCTTCCCCTCTTCTTAGTTCTGTACCGGCAGACCGTAACTAGGACTGCTACATTGTACAGTGAGTCAGACACAGTATTTATTAAGTTAAGCCAGCAACTTGGTGGAGAGTGGAGACATTCAAATAAAGAAGATTCACCCATGTTTTAAGTTATATTGTTTTTGTGCTTCTCTGAGCGATGTTCTATCAATTCCCAGGATCATTTCCTGTTTTCATGTGTATCTGAGCTACATGTATTGCCGTTCAAGCAGGCCGATATAACATTTCAAATGGGTGATTATTTTCTTTCAGTGCCTTTAACAAACTAATGTCTCTGAGACGGGGTGAGTCACTCCTGAGGTAGAGGATAGTGTGGGTGTTGTTTAGCAAGCTAGCGCTTAACATTGCAAATTAGCATTTCGTAACATAACTTTCCAATGTACAGTATATGAACAACAGATAGATGTACAGAAGGCATGTTGTTGGTTTACTGGCGGGAAAAGGTGTTCGCTGTAATAATGTGTGAAACTTCTGTATATACTACATTGGAGAGATATGCTAATGACCATCTGTGGCAGCCCACTATAGATGACGTTGCATGCTACTTGCAGAGAAACAATTTCAGTGCCTGTGTTTACAAACTCCAGGGTGAAGTTTCTCCTAGGTTTCCCCTTCAGATCTAGGATAAAGTTCCCCTCCACCAGTCCTAATCTTTAATTATGATCTAAATGGCAAACATGATCCTAGATCAGCACTCTGACCTGCCAGCGTTGATGATGGCTGGGTCTGCTCCTCCAGAACAGAAGTCCTCTGTTATGAAGGAGCTGTCGTCACAGGTCAAGTTGAGCGTGGTGTAATTGGGTTTACACACTGTCAGGAAGTATGGGGCGTGGTAGCCCGTCGACAGCTGGATGATGTCAGTGATGAGAGCCGTTAGGCACAGTCCAAATACGTGGACCCCTGGTAGAGCAATAGGGGGGGGAAGAAAGTGGGAGAGCAAGGGAGATATTACTCAGCTAATCATCAAAAGACAAGACAAAACACTATGCAGAAAATGTGGGTGTTCACTACACAGCTGGGTCAGTGTTGTGAAGTTAGATACACCATTATGTTTTCAAGACGTCACGATTGAGAAAATACCAAAACTTACCAACAAACCGAACTGCACGCCGTATATACGAGTTGAAATTGCAGCCGGCCGCATTGATATTGGCCTCTGTTTTGACCCCAGTCTTTCTCCTAGATAGACAGCAATACAGGATACCTTCTCCTATCATTATCTAAGAAGAGATTTGACAGAAAGGACAGACAGAGGGAGGGTTTAATTAACATAGACCAGGGTTGGGGTCCATCCTAGTTCAGATTCTGCATGTTGAATAATTGGACCAAATAATTTATTCATAGGATTGCTCCTGAATTGACTAGAATTTATTAGGTAATGACGCCAACACTGACAGATAATGTATTCATAATCTCAGTTATGACTTTCCTGTGGATAGCAGCATCTGTTAGTGAAGGGGAGATGGCTAAAGTGTATGCAGGGCTGCTCCACCACCTGAGGCAGCTAAAATAACTACATGCCTGTGAGGCAGCTAAAATAATTACCTGCCTCTGAGGCAGCTACACTAACTGGCTGCCTGAGAGGCAGCTACTACAGTCTAACACCTCCCAGGGCTCCCAGGGCCATGCTAAGGTAGAGATTGGTTACTACACAGGACCACAGCTGGGACAAATCACAGGACCAGCGTGGGAAACTCCCCACGACAGCTGGCACGTACTATCTCACCTGCGGGGTGAGAAACAAATGACCCTGTTGGGAAACACTGAACATCTGGGTTGAACCATCTAAGCAGCGGGGGGAAATATATCTACTCCACGAGAACAGGTGGGAAACATCATACAATGACAGACTGTATGAGAAAGAGGAAAACATCGACATGGAGGAAACTCCAGGGGATAACTTCAATTATGTATGAACACATACAGAATGTGTGATGCTCAGATGCTTGGGAAAATGGTCACAACGGGGGACCAGCGTGTGTGTGTGTGTTTCAGGGGAAAGGGGTGTATCTGAGCTCCTTCAGCTAGGACTTGAAATCTCCCCATTCTTGCTCAATTTTGCATGCCTTCTCAAACAGCTACAACTGCATATGCATTCACACGTCAAGTCTTGTGTCGGGCTCGGAACAACTGTTGAACATCTGAGCTTGTGGTTGTTTGTGGGGGAAGGGTAGGGAGAGTGTGTGTATGTGTCCCACATCTGTTGCTAAGAGGTAATGATGTTAGGAACAGTATAGGATGAATCACAATAATTGTTTCCCAAAAATAAAATGTTGAAAAAAGTGAAGAGATCTGAATACTTTCTGAATGCACTGTACATATTTAAAATAATATTTATATTTGTAAAAAAAATATATATGAGGGATTGGAAAGGATGCAGACAATTACTGTACAATGATTGAAGCCACAATCTATTTGCAATATTAAAGCCCCTACAAAAATTATTCAAAACAAATAATAGTGAACACATACACACAACACATTTGTGAATGTGTATGTCCGAAACACTGGAAAAGTGTTTTTCAATCTCCAAATCGGAAAAGTAGTAGTAGAAAACAGAATCCTAAAGGGGTGAAATTTGTTTTGGCAGAAGAATCACCCATAAAAATGGAATTTCAACAAAGAAGACATTGGACAAAATACACATATCAAACAACCAATAAATGATGACACTTGAACCCCTAAAAGCCCAAGGGCAGAACACTTTTAGAAGAGTGAGATACATTCATGCTACACAGGCATGCCCTCTGAATAAATGAATATCCATTGTCAAATTGGTTAAACGTTCTCTAACGGTTTACAATTGTCCATTCTAGGAGCAATTACTACAGTATAGCCTATACTGTATAACGTAAAGTTTGCGTTCGGCACAGTAAGATGGAACATGACATTAAATACATAATTGCCTGCATTTACTTTAATGATGAGAGGATCAGCGAGCGGGAACAAATTAAATAGGCAGGATTTATAGTCCATCAATAATCTCCTGCTACAGAATATTGATGTTATAGAATCTATATATATGATATATCTCAAACAAGGGGGATAATATGACGTTAATGACTCAAGGAGGTAGATAGGGAGTTGCATAAACCATCATAGCCCATGTTGCTAGAGGTGGAATCATAAGCCATTACACTGAAAAGATTTTTGTATGCTTTTGTATTATATGGCCGTCTTGTAGTTTTTGTGTATAATACTGTATAGTGACCTATTTCTTAAAAAGAATAACAGTACAAGTCACAGCTTAGTATCTGAACCATATTCATTTGGACTGCAAAGCCAGTAACATAGTCCGATAAATGCAGTCATATAGCTAAAGTAGAAGAAAGATAAATCGACAAACTAAGTGTACATTCCTCTGTGTGTTTCCACCTTGACACCAAGTCATGCAAGCATTAAAAAACACAAGAAAACCCTTCAGTGGAAAGCTGTTTTATAAAAACCATTAATGGTTTTAGCAGGTGAATTTCAGCTATAACAATATTTGGCTTTATCATGGCTATGCTTTATCATAACCAAATGTAATTCTAAGCAACCTAAGGTCCAACTGTTAAATAAAGCAGGCAATAGGCTACTATAGGGCTTCAAAAAAAAGCTTCACCACATGACCCGAGAGATTTCTGTCTCAGGTCTGTCTGTTTGTCTATCTGTCTGTCTGTGTTGATGTTCAGATAGTGGCCCTAGGTGGGCAACAGTCCAATAGAAGCTGACAGCACCAGTCAAACTGTATGGGTCTGAGAGACAAAGCATGACACTGCAAGAAGCACAACCCCACAGGTTGCCTAGGTGATAACGGCCCGAAAGAGAGAAAGAGAATGTGTCGCCGAGCGAGACGCTGTCAGAGGAATTTTTGCTGAGGAGCATAGAGAGAGCGGCAGCAGAGTGATGCTAAGTATTTTAGGAATATAACGCGCCAAATGAATGTCCAATTATGACAATTATTAACCAGAAGAATCTGAAGATGTTTTGGAACGTGTAGGCCAACACTTTCCATAAAAGGTCCATGGGAAACTGTATCGCAGACACCTTCAGGTCTGTTGTTTTCTCATATTAGCAGTGTCTAATATGGAGAAGAGACTATAGAAAGAACACCATAGATGTTATCTTTATGGAAGAGACTATTTACAAAACCAAGACCTTTAGCAAAATGATGGCACGTGAACCCCTACAAGCCCAAAGCCAGAACACTTTTGGAAGAGTGAGATATTAAATATTAAAACAATGAAAACCTATTCTTCACTAGACCCTAAAGGTAAATCCACTGTAAAGGGGGAAAAAAACCTAGGGAGTGTACACTTCTGGGTGAGTGAACCCTTAGAAGTGATCCTACAGCCTAGGAGTGAATTCATCTGCATGAGTAAACACATTGTGACATACCATTGGGAGAAAACCCTTCTGACATAGAAAATCTAGGTAAATGAGCATGCAAAGATATGAAAAGGCATACCTTTTTGAAGTGAACCCCAGACAGTGTAAGTAAGCCCTTCGGATTCTCCCTGAACTCTCATTCAGCATGAATAAACCATATGTGACTACTGAAATGTGGATGAACCCTTAGGAGGGAACACACTGAGATTAAGGGCATGCTGGCCGTGAGTAAGCCCTTAGAAATGAAACATGAAGAGTGAATTTAGCTGACAATCTGAATATGGAACCCTAAGCACACACACAGTGAGTAAACCAGGACGGAGTGAGTTTTCCAGCACAGGCCCTAAACCCTAAGAAGTTATCCCCTAAGAATACATTGGGTAGAACACTGTGAGTTCAGCTAACACCGGAATGAAAGTAAATTGAAGAGCACACTGATGCTCCTAGCTTGGTCCCAGATCTGATAGTACTGTCATAGTACTGTCTTTCCAACTCCTATGGTCATTGTTTGGCGTGACTAGGAGTTGGTAAGACACCAAAAACATATCTGGAACCAGGCTATGATGCTACATCCTTCAGGCAACCAATAGGGAGCTAGGGAACGAGGTTTGTGGTTATACTGACCGTAGCTGTAGGTCCAGCGAAGGCCAGGCTGAAGAGCATGAGGAAAGGGATGACTTCCTCAGCGGGCTTGATGTAGGGCATGCTCAGACTGCGGTCATTGCAGCTGTAACCCAACCGCACCGGCTTGAACACGTCGGTCAGCTCCAGGAAATACAGGCTGACCACAGAGGAGGTCATGATCGGGAGCTGGGGGGAGAGAGTGGGGAGGGAGGGAGAGAGGGGGGAATGGTAGGGAAGACAGAGAGAGAGAGAGATGAGGTTGAGAGGAGGATAGAGGAAGACAGAAAGAGAAAGAGAGAGATTAAGCAGAGGAGGGCGATAGGCAGATGTTTGAGAAAGAAAGGAGAGAGCGAAATGAGAGACAGAGAGGGAGGAAAAGGTTAAGAAGCTGTCATGATAACATATGGCAAGCAGCAGACAGAAAGCAAACTGCTATAAGAACCCTGTCGGACAAGCCATCCAAAATACAACCCAATATTCTTCAAAATGACATCCTTCCTGAGCACTGAGATTTTAGCCTTTTAAACAGCAATGCTCTTCCAGACAGGGCCACAAAGGGGCCACTGTTCCCGTTTAGCATCTTAATTTAGCAAACTAAGAAACATAGAGAATACAATGATGATAAGGGGTTTGATATTAAACACTGTTGTGCTAAGAGTGATTGGATCCCAACAGAATTCCACAGTCTTAAGAGATTTACCGCCTAGCACTTGTTGATAACCATATGTTACCCAAGCACAGCAACACCGTGTACCACACCGCATAGTGCATACAGAACCAAAACAACAACATGAACTGAACACGGAGAACACAAAACGAGTGGTTTATGGAAAGCACTGCGATTACAGAGTAGATTTCCCATTAATTCTCCCTTCGTAGTTCACTCCACTTCAGAAAACCCCAAGTGCTCTGTGAGAACTGGGTTTCTACAGAAATCACACAGGCAGTTCCCATATACCTCTTGCAATGGAGATGGCAAATTATTACAACAGCAACAGAATGGCATAGCGCGCAGTCTGCTGAGGATGCGTAAGGACTATTGATTAAAAAAACATGGAAGCGTAACATTTCAAGGGAAAATACATTTGAAGGGAAATGTTTATCTTTTTGCAGCTGACCAAAGGCATCTATCTTCAGGGGCTGTGATGGCATTTACAGATGTAACACCAGTGAGAGCAACCATTCTCTGTTGGTGGGGGTGGACGTGTTACTGTAGTAGGAGGGACTCTTATTAATACAGGATCGGTGTCCCCCCCCGTGGGACGGTTGAGCTAATGTAGGCTAATGTGATTAGCATGAGGTTGTAAGTAACAAGAAATGGACACAGAGCTATGAGGTTGGGGTTTTCTTGACCAACTAGAAGACTGTGCCCTAGTTACAGACTAAGCTACCACCAGGGCCCAGATTTAAGGTCACATAGTCATGCAAAGGTTACATAGTAAGGAAAAACTCCACTCCCCTATCGCTCATGTGAGTTTCTCCAGCTTCAAGCATTGAATGAGCTCTAATTCAAGTAATTTACACTTCTTCAAAAACGAAGGATTCTAGCTTTTATATCTCAAATATTTGTTATTGCGCTCCTACATTTCTTTGCATGCCCCTACATTTTTCAACTTAGGCGCACTCATGCTCCTTGTAAAAACGTTCACCGTAGAGCCCTGGCTACTATTACTAATCCAACCAAAACCACAATTTCTACCTACGATTTATGCTCATAATAATAACCGGACATGACAATGACGTCAAAATAATCCGATACTCATCGACAGTGGATTTAGAAAGCAAAGTACCTGTTTCAGATGACGTGGTCCTGTGAAAAAGTTAAGTTAGGAGTCAGCTGTTTTTTTTACAGCAAGATTATAGTGGTAGGCAGTCAACTTGATATTTCACAAAGCGGATCCTAGAAAATAAGAAAAGCCAGAATAACTTTCTAGTAAACACTTCACAGTGTCCTACAGCTGCTTTACCTTAAAGCTGCACACATAACAAGCATTATTACTATCGCAGAGGGACACGCAGATACATTTTTAGCAGTCTACCCTTTTCCTCCAGCCCTTGAAGGTCTGAAACGAACTGTCAAAAAATGTATCCTAGTTGGTCACTCTCCTACCTGGAACAGGCCATACCAACTCACTTCTACAGAGGTGACATTATCTTTCTGACATACATCACAGTATTTACACTCCTAATAATAGCATAGAACCATACGTCCATACAATCCCTATGCCCGAAACAATACAGAGGCCGTACATTTACATACTCAACAGAGAGAAACTAAACCCCTGCTCCAAAATGTGGCACCTCCACACTACGCAATGTGAATGGGCACCCAATGCGGCACGTTGCCTCCCACTAGGACCGGAAGCACACATCGGACATGGGGGAAACAATGTCACAATTAAAATCTCTAAAGTGTTGCTGCAAGTTCATGTTTCGAGTTTCAATTGATAATTCCATTGGTAAACAGGCCATGATGATTGAAAGGGCTCTAAATCCCCAAATCCCACTTGATGTCTGAGGATGAGTTGAGGTGACTGGGAATGCAGCAGTCTCTTGGATGGGTTCACAATATGATTCATGATACCCAGCCTCCCACTCTCCTGTTCAGACAACCACTACCAAAGTGATCTACAATAGGGAACATTCCTTAGAACATTTCTTCCTGTCAACACTCTGTGGTATTCAGTGAATACTTGCTTTAGCTTCTGTTATTTTTCTATCACTCTAGTATACAGTAATTGTTGTATGATTTCACAAAATTGCTGCATGTAAAAAAATATATATATGTTGCCTTCCGAGTGGCACAGCGATTTAAGGCACTGAATTTCAGTCCTAGAGGGGTCTCTAGAGATCCGGGTTCGATCCCGGGCTGTGTTGCGACCGGGAGACCCATGAGGCAGTGCACAATTGGCCCAGCGTCGTCCGGGTTAGGGGAGGGTTTGGCCGGCCCGGGATCTTCTTGTCCCATTGCGCTCTAGCGACTCTTTGTGGCGGGCCGGGCGCATGCACGCTGACTTCGGTCGCCAGCTGTACGGTGTTTCCTCCGACACATTGGTGCGGCTGGGTTCTGGGTTAAGCGAGCAGTGTGTCAATAAGCGAGCAGTGTGTCAGTGTGGCTTGGCGGGGTTGTGTTTCGGAGGACGCATGGATCTCGACCTTTGTCTCTCCCGAGTCCGTACAGGACTTGCAGCGATGGGACAAGATTGTAACTACAAACTGGGGAGAAAAAGGCGTAAAGAAAATACAATAAAAAAAAATATATATATATATATACATATCTAAAGTGAGTAATTTATTACTTTTAATGATAGCTAAATGCGGACCATGTAAACTAAGAACTGTGAAACGTTTCTTAAACCATCTGCTTGTGTGTGAGACGTTATTGACATGACAGTATAACCAAACAAACACAGAAGCAAGGTGAATGAAGCTGCACATTTCTTCAAACACAACAATGGCAACTTATATTAGTTCAATTACTTTGCAATGTACTAAATATTGGGGTGACGCTGCAGAATAATATGTAGCTTAACGTTAGTAATAAACAGGTAGAGTAGATGGACGCAAGGCAAGCCGCGTCGTCACAGGACCATTGAAGCAACTGAGTCCCTTCCATAACATGAACGATGATGGAGAGATATAGAGTAGGCCTATAAGCCACAGTGCCACAATTTCGACCGTATTGTTCATCACAATCCAATCCATCCACATGCATTAATTTCCGAAGCATCTTACATTTGCCTAAAAACTATGGGTATAAAGCTAATCGCAAACAAACACCTTAGGAGCTGTGCTGCCTGGTTGCCCACCATACTGATAGCACTTTGCAACCTCATGCTCGTTTAATAAGAGCTTACCATGCAAGTCTGTTCCTGCATCTGTTCCGATTACGTCGATCCAGGTTAGGCTCTCTGTTCGTTATGATGCCACCAGTTAATTGACTAATTGAGCTCCTTAAAGAACTTAACTAAATGATGATCTGCACGATTATCTTGCCTGTCCTTAAGCTATTGTAAAGGAACATCAATGTAAATCGGCTGAAGGAGGGGCAGTGGGTTGTTCTCCACCCAAGGGCAAATTTTAAAAATGCAGTGTCACATTGAATATTTATGTTAGAATAATGCATTTTCCCCGGTTGAGCGACCAATGGTTTATCAGCCAGATTTTTCTTTCCTTACCGTAGCTCTGAATAAATAGTCACCATACTTTTTACCAACATATTATACATCAATTGAGTTTGTGGATTCCACTTTTCATGTTTCCACTTTTCATAATGATTTTTTTTTTTCTGTGGTAGCGATATAACTTTTTGTTTTTCATTGGATATTCTCTTCTATTCAATCCCATGGTAGAGCAGGCTGGGCCACCAGGGCAGTGATTTAAGTCCCATGGTATGACACTTTTATATTACAATGATCACTCATACTCTCTCTCTCTTTCTCTCTCTCTCTTACCCAGGGCAATCCTTCTTGTTGATGTCACACATAGACAAGAGTTAGCCTTTCTTCATATCCTGTTGAGGTTCTTTATGCTTACTCAAGCATAGTAAACACAGTCAACATCAGCTAAAGAGAAATGAACAGAGGAAGAAATAGAGGCTGGAGCAGAGAACTCTCCATGGTGCTAAAATGAGATACTGTGTACCACCGTGCGGTTCTCCATTTTCATTACTCTTATCTTATTTTTTCCTCACCTTTCCACTGACTTTTTACTGATATCAGACATGTTGGCCATTTATGGGGATGGAGAAGGCAACCCAAATTTGGCCAAAACCAGCATTGCCATCCACTACAGTCACTGCATCCAAGAATGGTATGGAATGGTATAGAACAGAATTAACTATTGAACTAACCTAACGTAGCAGGCATAAAAGACACGCATGAAACTAGATCCCCTACATCCCTCAAACTCAACTCTGGACCTCGAAGCCAGTTCCACTGCATTTTTTCATTGTCCCCCTCTAATCAGGGACTGATTTAGACCTGGGACACCAGGCGTGTGCAATAAATGATCAGGAAGAACAGAAAACCAGCTGGCCCTGGACCTCGTAGGGTAAGATTTTAATACCCCTGCCCTAAATACTGGTCTTGACCAGAAGAAAAAATAACTGTTGGGGGAGGTTCTCTTGTGCACTGTTCAATGAATCCAGTAAATGTGGAGGAGTTAAGATGGAGTGTCGCTTTGTTATCGTCCAAAAGCGGAAGTCTCGTCACAGGCTCTCTTTCCATTTCCCCTGAAAACCGGACCATCCAGTTGTTGGGGACTCGGCAGAGGCTACCATTGAACTAAAGCCAGCTCTGTTATGAGTTGGACCGTTAAAGGTCCAATGCAGACGTTTTTATCTCAATATCAAATCTTTTCCGGGTAACAATTAAGTACCTAACTGCGATTGCTTTCAATCAAAATGGTCAATAAGAAACAAAAATAGCTTCTTAGTAAGAGCAATTTCTCAATCAAAAATGTTGCTAGGACTATCTGGGAGTGGTCTGAGTGGGGAGGGAAAAACTGAAAACTAGTTGTTATTGGCAGAGAGGTTTGGAGCTTCCTTTCTTATAGGTCTATTAACATAATATAAATATTATTTACCACCAGGTGATGTCACCAGGCAGGCCAAAACTCCACCCAACCAAAACAGGCTGACATTTCAGGCGGTCTTTTTAAACAGCTCTAATTCCAACATCAGTGCTTAAAGGCACTGGGCCTTTAAGCCTGCACGGCCCACATATTCTCCAATCCAGACATACACTGAGTAGACCAAACATTACGAAGATCTTCTTAATATGGACAGACGTTCCGCGAGCGGAATGTCTCACCAATATCCAATGGTAGCGCCTGGCGCGAAATACGAAAAACCTTAAAAATGCTATAATTTCAATTTCTCAAACATATGACTATTTTACACCATTTGAAGGATAAGACTCTCGTTAATCCAACCACATTGTTCGATTTCAAAAAAGCTTTACAGCGAAAGCAAAACATTAGATTATGTCAGGAGAGTACCCAGCCAGAAATAATCAGACACAGCCATTTTTCAAGCTAGCATATATGTCACAAAAACCAAAACCACAGCTAAATGCAGCACTAACCTTTGATGATCTTCATCAGATGACACTCCTAGGACATTATGTTATATAATACATGTATGTTTTGTTCAATCAAGTTCATATTTATATCAAAAAACTGCTTTTTTACATTAGCATGTTTTGTTCAGAACTAGCATACCCACCAAAAACTTCCGGTGAATTTACTAAATTACTCACGATTAACGTTCACAAAATACATAACAATTATTTTAAGAATTATAGATACAGAACTCCTTTATGCAATCGCGGTGTCAGATTTTAAATTAGCTTTTCGGTGAAAGCACATTTTGCAATATTCTGAGTAGATAGCCCGGCCATCACGCCTAGCTAATTTGACACCCACCAAGTTTGGCCCTCACCAAACTCAGATTTACTATAAGAAAAATTGGATTACCTTTGCTGTTCTTCGTCAGAATGCACTCCCAGGACTTCTACTTCAACAACAAATGTTGTTTTGGTTCGAAATAATCCATAGTTATATCCAAATAGCTGTGTTTTGTTCGTGCTTTCAAGTCACTATCCGAAGGGTGACGCGCCGGCGCATTTCGTGACAAGAAATGTCAAAATATTCCATTACCGTACTTCAAAGCATGTCAAACGCTGTTTAAAATCATTTTTTTATGCTATTTTTCTCGTAAAATAGCGATAATATTCCACCTGGGCGACGTTGTATTCGTTCAAACACTGAAAGAAAAAAATGGAGTCGTCTCGTGCACGCGCCTCAGTGTCATTGTTCTCAGAAGGACCACTCACAAAAGCCCCTGCTGTTTTTCGCCCAGAGACTGGAGAGCTCTCATTCCACTTTCTGGCGCCTTCCTAGAGCAAAATGAAAGCCTTAGAAAATGTCACGTTACAGCAGAGATGCTGTATTTTTGATAGAGATGCCCTAGAAGGAGAACAAATTGTCAGACAGGGCACTTCCTGTATAGAATCTTCTCAGGTTTTGGCCTGCCATATGAGTTATGTTATACTCACAGACACCATTCAAACAGTTTTAGAAACTTTAGAGTGTTTTCTATCCAAATCTCTATCCAAATCTACTAATTATATGCATATTCTAGTTTCTGGGCAGGAGTAGTAACCAGATTAAAATCGGGTACGTTTTTTATCCGGCCGTGAAAATACTGCCCCCTATCCCAAACAGGTTAATATGGAGTTGTGGCCAGTTAAACAGTCAGAGCCACATCCAACTCACAAGTTAGCAGGACATTTATGTTGTTCATTCTCAACTCATATCCGTAGCACATATATTTCCAATAGTGACTAAAACCAAAGGAGTCAGTGTTGACTTCCATCTTCTTGATGGACAAAGTGAAGAGAACCTCTGCATCTCAATGACATGTTTGCATTACAACCCTCCTGCCTGTACTTTAGAAGCCCCATGAGAAAGCTGGTTCAACTTAATATGGGGATCTAGCCCTCTCCAATGTGTACATCCCAGAACCAGGCCATATAGCCTACTATAGGGGGAAAACGTGACCAAAGGAGTCCATCCTCACCTCTTCTATCACCATCTGGTTTGGGTCTGTGTCTACCCGCTGCAAGGGCAAACTGCAGTGCATCGTCCGGTCTGCGGAGGTCACCGGTTGTCACCTGCCTCCCATCAAGGACCTGCACGCCTCCAGGACAAGTAAGCGTGCAGATAAGATCATCGCCGACGCCGCCCACACCGGACACCCCATCTCTCAAAGACTCATGACCAGAACCGCCCGCCACCTGAACAGTTTCTTCCATGCTGTGGCCCTCATCAATCGACCATCAGGCTCATAGGGATTAAGTGACTTTGCATTGGGCCGATTACTGCACCTTGTCATCAATGACCTCGAATACCAATCTGCACTCTATTGCAATGGCCCAACACTGTATACTGTATTCGCCACGGCAACATCCCTCCCTCTGCTTATACAGATATTTCCCATCTGTAAATCGTATATTCCCACTGTAATCAGCCTATAATACACTCTAGAGTTCTATGTTTTATGGTTAGTGTTTCGATATTGTATATTCTGTATGGTGTCTATGTGGATTCTGATTCTGAAATCCATTATTTCAAAGACCAACCTGATGTTCTTTTCAGGTAATCATCTATAGTTAATCATCAGTTGATCTATAATGAATGGAAAACATGGCCTACATATTTGGTGGAGCGTCATTAAACCCACTGTAATGCTGTCATGGAGAACTCCCAAATTCAGCAGATGCCATTACTACCTTTCTATCGATTAGGCCTCTAATCACACGGAATGCAAATGGATGAATCAACCCTTGGCTACATGAATATTTGACATAGGCGTAACAGGCAGTTTAAAACAGTAGGCCTGCGTAAACTAGCATGGCATATTAACATCATAATATTCATGATTTCCAGTTTCATCATTCATCATTCATGATCCCTGCGTGGGAGAAAACAAACAAGGCTAAACATGTTTAATTCTTTGAGTCATTTTTGCATAGTCCAACTAGTTTTTATGAACATTCTCTAAATGATGTGGGTGTTGAGTTATATGAGCAATGAAGCAGATATGAAACAAGAGTGATGTGACTATTCAGATGAGAGTGAAATTATGTATTATTTATCATGTTCAACACTTCAGTTGATTGGCTACTGTATGAATATGTTATATGACACATGACAGAAAGACATGAAGATAGCTCCCACCGCCAGTTCATTAACCTTGAATAAGTAGTTTTAGGGCAGCCTCATCATTCATCCTAGCCTTCAACGACGTGACTGCCATACCAATACACAGTGCCGTGACTGCCACACATTCTGCGCGGCTACCTGTAGGCAATGTGGTGTTGTGCATAAAATATGATGATACAGCTGTATTTCGTTACATTTCCGCTGTCTGTCACCGCATATTCATTCAAAACACATTGTTTCTCTAGGCTACTCCAGCGCCAGCGGTTCAATGCGCATTGGAGCTGTCGCGGAATGGTAAAACTCACCTACCTCAACGAAATAGAAACAAGGCAGCAAGGTAACGCTGTCTTTGGTCACCTTTCCTTTTAATCTCTCTTTAGCAGACATGATGAACCTCCTGTCTCTCCTTTGAGAGGCCGGAGACAAAGAGTTGTATTTAATTCCGCCCGTAATTTTGGCAATGTAAGAGATTACGCTTCTGTAGCTGGTGGTTTCAGCTTCATCGCCAAGTGTCGCGCTTGTGTTGAATGAACGGCTCCACTGCAGCCAGTCACTCGCGCACCAAATCACTATCGATGCAAACCGCAAAACCGAATGGTAAAATAGAAATGTTGTGCTTATTTAGATATCTAGTGGGAAAAACATGATCCAAATATTGCATTGTATTCCTTGAGAGTATTGAGTATTTTGCAGGTGACAACAACGACGTGCAACGAGAAGGAAAATGCAAAAAGATCGATGCAAGTGACGTCAGAACAAGTGTGCTAAAAACCTATTTTTCACACGGGTGGCAAGCATGGGAGTACGCGCACACCCGATTGTAGACCCTCTAGTTCTGCACTCATTGTTCATTTTCATGTAAACATCCGTCATTGAACGCAAAATACATGTAATCATTGCCGAGGGGAATTGAGGCAGAATAGCATATCAAGGCCACTGGTAATAGATAGATCACCTAAGCCTTTTATGTATATTTTGCTATAGTAGCCTAAGGGTCTTGAACAGAGAGATTCAGGCAGACAGACAGATAGAGAACAGACACATACAAATACCCACCTCTACCTTCATTGCTGTACAACACAAAAACATCCTCAACTTTCCTCGTGTGTTTCCTTTTATGCAGAATGCTTTCCAATCCAGTCACTTTAGCTGGTTTTCGCTTGTTTGTTATTCCACACAAGATCTTTGGGTGAGAGATTCCTGACATCTTCCATTTCTTATGCCAATTTAGTGAATACTGGGGCAGTTAGCTGAATTGTGCCACCACGCATGGGATTTAAACCCTCAGCGCCAGCTTTGTTAACTCCTTCATATGGTCAGTAAATTGTAATACTTTTCTTACCATTTTATTTTTGGTTTCAATTTGTTCTTATGTGGTGGTTGTGGTGACAGTTGTATCATGGTATTGTTGTAAGTGTAATTTCAGCTTTATTCAGGAAGACACTCCAAGTAAATGTTTGTTTTCCTCATCCTTCAATGTAAACACCAGACATTCTAATGTTATTACAGTTATTACAACAGATTTATGCAAGCGAAAAGGGCAACAACCCAACAAACAACCAAATTTGAACTCTTTCTTCAATGACTCATTAACCAAGGCCTTAGTCTTAACATTTTTTGGGATGGGATGTGTTTCACCTCAGGTGTCCACAATTCAGAGCTGGTAACTTCCACCATCTAGTGTTAGAGCTTGAATATTACAATAAAAGGGAAGGTTGCCTCCCAATTGTTTTGAACAGCCTCCTTTCCTCAATACCTTAGTAACGTCCCTCGATGACCAATTATTTGAAACGACCTGATAAATATTGCCCTGAGATGTGAGTTGACCAGGAAAAACTCTTGATCCTTTTCCTTACAAATACTCCCGAGCACCCTGAGTTTTTCATGATCAAGTCACGTGGTCAGGAGAAATCCAGGGGCCCTAACTAAAAGTTATATTATAAAGATAAATTGCAGTCATAGTAAATAGTGTTATTAAATGGTATTGGAACATTGCCAATGGTGTGCTGTTAAACATGCAAGGTCCTTAACACCTACACACTCACAGCTCAGAATAACCACCGCAGCCAGGCTGGCAGGCAGGCAGATGCATGCCTTCTCAACTCCCTTTGTTAAATGGGAGGTCAAATTGGTGTTAATGGTAGGCTACTCCATGAACACGCATGACAAGGCACTTCATTAGCTTTTTGGATTAGAAATCATTAATTTCTCACTTTATTGTAAGATTGGCATTTTGAGATAGTGATATCTTCAATATAATTTGTATCCATTGTAGTCCTTCTCTTTTTCAAATCAAATCAAACTTTATTTGCCACATGCGCCGAATACAACAAGTGTAGACTTTACCGTGAAATGTTTACTACAAGCCCAACAGTGCAGTTCAAGAAGAAGAAAATATTTACCAAGTCGCCTAAAATAAATAATAATAATAAAAGTAACACAATAAGAATAACAATAACGAGGCAATATACAGGGGGCACCGGTACCGAGTCAGGCTGCGGGGGTACAGGCTAGTTGAGGTAATCTGTACATGTAGGTGGGGGCGAAGAGACTATGCATAGGGAACAAATAAACAGCGAGTAGCAGCAGTGTACAAGAGGGGGGGTGTAAATGTAAATTGTCCGGTGGCGATTTTTATGAATTGTTCAGCTGTCTAATGGCTTGGGGGTAGAAGCTGTTGAGGAGCCTTTTGGTCCTAGAATTGGGGCTCCGGTACCCCTTGCCGTGCGGTAGCAGAGAAAACAGTCTATAACTTGGGTGACTGGAGTCTCTGACAATTTTATGGGCTTTCCTCTGACACGGCCTATTATATAGGTCCTGGATGGCAGAAAGCTTGGCCCCAGTGATGTACTGGGCCGTTTGTACTACCCTCTGTAGCGCCTTACGGTCAGATGCTGAGCAGTTGCCATACCAGGCGGTGATACAACCGGTCAGAATGCTCTCGATGGTGCAGCTGTAGAACCTTTTGAGGATCTGAGGACCCATGCCAAATGTTTTCAGTCTTCTGAGGGGAAAAAGTTTTTGTCGTGCCCTCTTCACGACTGTCTTGGTATGTTTGGACCATGATAGTTTGTTGGTGATGTGGACACCAAGGAACTTGAAACTCTCGACCCACTCCACTACAGCCCCGTCAATGTTAACACCTTTTCCTGTAGTCCACGATCAGCACATTTGTCTTGCTCACATTGAGGGAGAGGTTGTTATCCTGGCACCGCACTGCCAGTTCTCTGACCTCCTCCCTATAGGCCATCTCATTGTTGTTGGTGATCAAACCTACCACTGTTGTGTCGTCAGCAAACATCTTTGGGATAGCGGGCAGTATTTTCACGGCCGGATAAAAAACGTACCCGATTTAATCTGGTTACTACTCCTGCCCAGAAACTAGAATATGCATATATGTCTGTGAGTATAACAGAACTCATATGGCAGGCCAAAACCTGAGAAGATTCCATACAGGAAGTGCCCTGTCTGACAATTTGTCGTCCTTCTGTAGCATCTCTATCGAAAATACAGCATCTGTGCTGTAATGTGACATTTTCTAAGGCTTCAATTGGCTCTCAGAAGTCACCAGAAAGTGTAATGGGGTGTCTGCAGTCTCTGGGCAAAGTACAGCAGCTCTGTTTGTGAGTGGTCAGGCTGGGAACAGTGACACTGGAGATGCGCGTCCACGAGACTACTCCATTTTTTTCTTTCAGCCTTTGAATTAATAAAACGTCGCCCGGTTGGAATATTATCGCTATTTTACGAGAAAAATAGCATAAACATTGATTTTAAAGAGCATTTGACATGCTTCTAAGTACGGTAATGGAATATTTTGAATTTGTTTGTCACGAAATGCGCTCGTGCGTCACCCTTCGGATTGTGACCTGAACGCACGAACAAAACAGAGCTATTTGAATATAACTATGGATTATTTGGAACCAAAACAACATTTGTTGTTGAAGTAGAAGTCCTGGGAGTGCATTCTGACAAAGAACACCAAAGGTAATCCAATTTTTCTTATAGTGAATTTGAGTTTGGTGAGGGCCAAACTTGGTGGGTGTCAAATTAGCTAGCCATGGTGGCCGGGCTATGTACTCAGAATATTGCAAAATGTGCTTTCGCCGAAAAGCTATTTTAAAATCTGACACCGCGATTGCATAAAGGAGTTCTGTATCTATAATTCTTAAAATAATTGTTATGTTTCTTGTGAACGTTAATCATGAGTAATTTAGTAAATTCACCGGAAGTTTGCGGTGGGTATGCTAGTTCTGAACATCACATGCTAATGTAAAAAGCTGGTTTTTGATATAAATATGAACTTGATTGAACAAAACATGCATGTATTGTATAACATAATGTCCTAGGAGTGTCATCTGATGAAGATCATCAAAGGTTAGTGCTGCATTTAGCTGTGGTTTTGGTTTTTGTGACATATATGTTTGCTTTGAAAATGGCTGTGTGATTATTTTTGGCAGGGTACTCTCCTGACATAATCTAATGTTTTGCTTTCGCTGTAAAGCCTTTTTGAAATCGGACAATGTGGTTAGATTAACGAGAGTCTTCTCTTTAAAATGGTGTAAAATAGTTGATTGTTTGAGAAAATTGAATTGTGGTATTTTAGTTGGTTTTGTATTTCACGCCGTGTGATGCCATTGGCTGTTTGCTAGGGGTTCCGCAGGCGCTAGCGGAACGTCTGTCCTTAACAGGTTAATGATGGTGTTGGAGTCGTGTTTGGCCACGCAGTCGTGGGTGAACAGGGAATACAGGAGGTGACTAACTACACACCCCTGAGGGGCCCCAGTGTTAAGGCTCAGCGTGGCAGATGTGTTCTTGCCAACTCTTTCCACCTGGGGCGGCCCGTCAGGAAGTCCAGGATCCAGTTACAGAGGGAGGTGTTTAGTCCCAGAGTCCTTAGCTTAGTGATGAGCTTCGTGGGCACTATGTTATGCGGAGCGGCATAGGGGAACCCAAGAGCAGACTTATTCGAGGAAACAGAGATGAATGAACCAAGGTATTTATTGTAATAAAGGGAAATATGGAGCGCAGATCCGGGGAAGGTTGGATGAGTTGTAGGAAACCGATGTGGAGTCTGAGGTCCGGAGAGGAATCCAAGGGAGTGGTGGTGTGGTGAGTCCAGAACAGGGTAGCAGGGTGGTGAGATGTGGAACAGGAGACAGAAGCCAAAGTCAGGGCGGCAAAACTGCAGTGAGAGGATAACCTCTTCGGGCTATGAGGCATTATTTTCACGTCCGGATGAAAAGCGTGCCCAAAGTAAACTGCCTGTTACTCAGGCCCAGAAGTTAGGTTTGGTAGATTTGGATAGAAAACACTCCAAAGTTTCTAAAACTGTTCAAATAATGTCGGTGAGTATAACAGAACTTATTTGGCAGGCGAAACCCCGAGGACAAACCATCCAGGGGGAAAAAATTGAGGTTACTGTGTTTTCAATTCGTTTTCTATGGGAAACTATATTTATGAGGCACCTGGTTGCAGTTCCTATGGCTTCCACTAGATGTCAACAGTCTTTAGAAATTGGTTGCTGTTTTTCTTTTGAGAAATGAAGAAGTACGGCTGTTCATTGTGAGTGTCAAGCCAAGTGGACACTATTGTTTGTTGCGCTAAACCTGGAGCTCGCTCCACGTAGATTTTATCCGCTATTGAACACAGTATATTCCGTCTTAAATTTTATGGATCATTTACGCTTTAGGATACCTAAGGTTGGATTAGGAAAGTTGTTTGAAATGTTTGGACCAAGTTTACAGGTATCTTATTAGATCATTTGTAGTCATGTTGGGCGAGTTGGAACCGGTGTATTTCTGAATCAAACGCGCCAAATAAATGGCCATTTTGTCGATATAAAGAAGGAATTTATCAAACAAAAGGACCATTTGTGATGTTTCTGGAACATTTTGTAGTGCCAACAGAAGATCTTCAACGGTAAGGCATGAATTATTTCGTTATTTCTGACTTTCGTGTCGCACCTCCCTGGTTGAAATGTTTGTCATGCATTTGTATGATGGGGCGCTGTCCTCAGATAATCGCATTGTTTGCTTTCACCGTAAAGCCTTTTTGAAATCTGACATGGAGGCTGGATTAACAAGGAGTTAAGCTTTATTTTAATGTATTGCACTTGTGATTTCATGAAAGTTTAATATTTATAGTAATTTAATTTGAATTTGGCGCTCTGCAATTTCATCGGATGTTGTCGAGGGGTTCCGCTAGGGGAACGTCTAGCCGTAACAGGATAAACAGCGTCAAGCAGGGAAACAGGTACAGCAGGGTAACAGGATCTAGAATAATAACAATAACTAAAAGCATAAACTGACTGAGCAGAGATTATGATCTGGCCGAGTGGAAGTGGCAGAACTGAGTATTTGTAGAAGTCTTCATAATGGAATGAGTTGCAGCTGGTAGGGATCTGCTCTGACTTCAGCACACCTGTCTCCAACCACACAATCACACACAAACAGAAAGGGAGGGGGAGAGAGAGAGAGAGAGAGTGTACTCGGGTCAAGCAGACACCAGATGACCACTAGGGGGTGTGGCAGGAGCAGATATGACACACTATGGTGTTGAACGCTAAGCTGTAGTTGATGAACAGCATTCTCACATACAGTGGGGAGAACAAGTATTTCATACACTGCCAATTTGCAGGTTTTCCTACTTACAAAGCATGTAGAGGTTTGTAATTTTTTTCCTTTAGTCCAGATGAGAAGGGGCAGTGTGGAGTGTGATTGAGATTGCGTCATCTGTGGATCTGTTGGGGCGGTATGCGAATTGGAGTGGGTCTAGGGTGTCTGTGAGGATGCTGTTGATGTGAGCCATGACCAGCCTTTCAAAGCACTTCATGGCTACCGACGTGAGTGCCACGGGGCGGTAATCATTTAGGCAGTTTACCTTCGCTTCCTTGGGCACAGGGACTATGGTGGTCTTCTTGAAACATGTAGGTATTACAGACTCAGTCAGGGAGAGGATGAAAATGTCAGTGAAGACACTTGACAGTTGGTCCGCGAATGCTTTGAGTACACGTTCTAGTAATCCGTCTGGCCCAGCGGCTTTGTGAATGTTGACCTGTTTAAAGGTTTTGTTCACATCGGCTATCGAGAGCGTTATCACACAGTCATCCAGAACAGCTGGTGCTCTCGTGCATGCCTCAGTGTTGCTTGCCTCGAAGCGAGCATAAAAGGCATTTAGCTCGTCTGGCAGGCTCGCATCACTGGGCAGCTTGCGTCTGGGTTTCCCTTTGTAGTTCATAATAGTTTTCAAGCCCTGCCACATCCGACAAGCATCAGAGCTGGTGTAGTAGGATTCAATCTTAATCCTGTTTTGATGCTTTGCTTGTTTGATGGTTCGTCTGAGGGCATAGCGAGATTTCTTATAAGCGTCCGGATTAGTGTCCCGCTCCTCGAAAGCGGCAGCTCTAGCCTTTTGCTCGATGCGGATGTTGCCTGTAATCCATGGCTTCTGGTTGGGATATGTACATACAGTCACTGTGGGGACAACATCATCGATGCACTTATTGATGAAGCCGATGACTGAGGTGGTGTACTCCTCATTGCCATTGCATGAATCCCGGAACATATTCCAGTCTGTGCTAGCAAAACAGTCCTGTAGTGTAGCATCCGCATCGTCTGACCACTTCCGTATTGAGCAAGTCACTGGTACTTCCTGCTTTAGATTTTGCTTGTAAGCAGGAATCAGGAGGATAGAATTGTGGTCAGATTTGCCAAACGGAGGGCGGGGGAGAGCTTTGTATGCATTTCTGTGTTGGAGTAAAGGTGGTGTAGGATTTTTTTCCCCCTGGTTGCACATGTGACATGCTGTTAAAAATTTGGTACAACTGATTTAAGTTTGCCTGCATTAAAGTCCCCGGCCACTAGAAGCGCCGCTTCTGGGTGAGCATTTTCGTCTTTGCTTATGGCCTTACAGAGTTGGTTGATAGCGGTCTTAGTGCCATCTTCGCTTTGTGGTGATAAATAGATGGCTACGAATAATACAGATAAGAACTCTCTTGGTAGATAGTATGGTCGACAGCTTATTATAAGGTACTCTACCTCAGGCGAGCAATACCTCGAGACTTCTTCTTTAGTATTAGACATCACGCATCAGCTGTTCAGCATGATGAATAGTGTTTGTACAGGATCCTACTGTATGTGTTGATCAACATACTGATCAATAGAATTCGCACAAAACTGAAAGCACGAACCACCGCATTTAACCATGGAAAGAGGTCTGGGAATATGGCTGAATATAAACAGTGTAGTTATTCCCTCCGCAAGGCAATCAAACAAGCAAAATGCCGGTACAGTGACAAAGTGAAGTCGCAATTCAACGGCTCAGACACGAGATGTATGTGGCAGGGTCTCCAGGAAATCACGGACTACAAAAAGAAAACCAGCCACGTCACGGACACCGACGTCACGCTTACAGATAAACTAAACACATTCTTTGCCCACTTTGAGGATAATACAGTGCCACCGTCGCGGCCGCTAACAGGGATTGTGCCCCCCCCCCGTCTCCGTGGCCGACGTGAGTAAAACATTTAAACGTGTTAACCCTCGCAAGGCTGCTGGCCCAGACGGCATCACTAGCCGCATCCTCAGAGCATGCGCAGACCAGCTGGCTGGTGTGTTTACGGACATATTCAATCATTTTTACATTTTAGTCATTTAGCAGACGCTCTTATCCAGAGCGACTTACAGTAGTGAATGCATACATTTCATTAAAAAAAATTCTCCGTACTGGTCCCCCGTGGGAATCAAACCCACAACCCTGGCGTTGCAAAAACCATGCTCTACCAACTGAGCCACACGGGGTCAATCACTATCTATCCAAGTCTGTTGTCCCCACATGCTTCAAGATAGCTACCATTGTTCCTGTACCCAAGAAGGCAAAGATAACTAAACTAAATAACTACCGCCCTGTAGCACTCACTTCTGTCATCATGAAGTGCTTTGATAGACTAGTCAAGGATCATATCACCTCCATCTTACCGGCCACCCTAGACCCACTTCAGTTTGCATTTTGTTCCCCCACCTTTATTTAACCAGGTAGGCAAGTTGAGAACAAGTTCTCATTTACAATTGCGACCTGGCCAAGATAAAGCAAAGCAGTTCGACACATACAACAACACAGAGTTGCACATAGAGTAAAACAAACACACAGTCAATAATACAGTAGAAAAATAAGTCTATATACAATGTGAGCAAATGAGGTGAGATAAGGGAGGTAAAGGCAAAGAAGGCCATGGTGGCAAAGTAAATACAATATAGCAAGGAAAACACTGGAATGGTAGATTTGTAGTGGAAGAAAGTGCAAAGTAGAAATAGAAATAATGGGGTGCAAAGGAGCAAAATAAATAAATAAATAAATAAATACTGTAGGGGAAGAGGTAGTTGTTTGGGCTAAATTATAGATGGGCTATGTACAGGCGCAGTGATCTGTGAGCTGCTCTGACAGCTGGTGCTTAAAGCTAGTGAGGGAGATAAGTGTTTACAGTTTCAGAGATTTTTGTAGTTCGTTCCAGTCATTGGCAGCAGAGAACTGGAAGAAGAGACGGCCAAAGGAGGAATTGGCTTTGGGGGTGACCAGAGAGATATACCTGCTGGAGTGCGTGCTACAGGTGGGTGCTGCTATGGTGACCAGTGAGCTGAGATAAGGGGGGACTTTACCTAGCAGGGTCTTGGCGAGGACCTGGAGCCAGTGGGTTTGGCACGAGTATGAAGCGAGGCCCAACCAACGAGAGCGTACAGGTCGCAGTGGTGGGTATTATATGGGGCTTTGGTGACAAAACAGATGTCACTGTGATAGACTGCATCCAGTTTATTGAGTAGGGTATTGGAGGCTATTTTGTAAATGACATCGCCAAAGTCGAGGATTGGTAGGATGGTCAGTTTTACGAGGGTATGTTTGGCAGCATGAGTGAAGGATGCTTTGTTGCAAAATAGGAAGCCAATTCTAGATTTAACTTTGGATTGGAGATGTTTGATGTGAGTCTGGAAGGAGAGCTTACAGGCTTACCAGACACCTAGGTATTTGTAGTTGTCCACATATTCTAAGTCAGAACCGTCCAGAGTAGTGATGCTGGACGGGCGGGCAGGTGCGGGCAGCGATCGGTTGAAGAGCATGCATTTAGTTTTACTTGTATTTAAGAGCAGTTGGAGGCCAGAGAAGGAGAGTTGTATGGCATTGAAGCTCGTCTGGAGGGTTGTTAACACAGTGTCCAAAGACGGGCCAGAAGTATACAGCAGCAAGAGCGACATCATTGATGTATACAGAGAAAAGAGTTGGCCCAAGAATTGAACCCTGTGGCACCCCCATAGAGACTACCAGAGGCCCGGACAACAGGCCATCCGATTTGACACATTGAACTCTATCAGAGAAGTAGGTGGTGAACCAGGCGAGGCAATCATTTGAGAAACCAAGGCTATTGAGTCTGCCGATGAGGATGTGGTGATTGACCGAGTCGAAAGCCTTGGCCAGGTCAATGAATACGGCAGCGCAGTATTGTTTCTTATTGATGGCGGTTACGATATCATTTAGGACCTTGAGCATGGCTGAGGTGCACCCATGACCAGCTCTGAAACCAGATTGCATAGCGGAGAAGGTGCGGTGGGATTCGAAATGGTCGGTAATCTGTTTGTTGACTTGGCTTTCGAAGACCTTAGAAAGGCAGGGTAGGATAGATATAGGTCTGTAGCAGTTTGGGTCAAGAGTGTCCCCTCCTTTGAAGAGGGGGATGACAGCAGCTGCTTTCCAATCTTTTGGAATCTCAGACAACACGAAAGAGAGGTTGAACAGGCTAGTAATAGGGGTTGCAACAACTTCGGCAGATCATTTTAGAAAGAAAGGGTCCAGATTGTCTAGCCCGGCTGATTTGTAGGGGTCCAGATTTTGCAGCTCTTTCAGAACATCAGCTGACTGGATTTGGGAGAAGGAGAAATGGGGAAGGCTTGGGCGAGTAGCTGTGGGGGGTGCAGTGCTGTTGACCGCGGTAGGGGTAGCCAGGTGGAAAGCATGGCCAGCCGTAGAAAAATGCTTATTGAAATTCTCAATTATAGTGGATTTATCGGAGGTGACAGAGTTTCCTATCCTCAGTGCAGTGGGCAGCTGGGAGGAGGTGTTCTTATTCTCCATGGACTTTACAGTGTCCCATAACTTTTTTTAGTTTGTGTTGCAGGAAGCAAATTTCTGCTTGAAAAAGCTACATTTACATTTACATTTACATTTACGTCATTTAGCAGACGCTTTTATCCAGAGTGACTTACAAATTGGCCATGGCTTTTCTAACTGCCTGTGTATATTGGTTTCTAACTTCCCTGAAAAGTTGCATATCACAGGGGCTGTTCGATGCTAATGCAGAACGCCACAGGATGTTTTTGTGTTGGTTAAGGGCAGTCAGGTCTGGAGAGAACCAAGGGCTATATCTGTTCCTGGTTCTAAATTTCTTGAATGGGGCATGCTTATTTAAGATGGTGAGGAAGGCATTTTTTTTAAATAACCAGGCATCCTCTACAGACGGGATGAGGTCAATATCCTTCCAGGATACCCGGGCCAGTTCGATTAGAAAGGCTTGCTCGCTGAAATGTTTCAGGGAGCGTTTGACAGTGATGAGTGGAGGTCGTTTGACCGCTGACCCGTTACGGATGCAGGCAATGAGGCAGTGATCGCTGAGATCTTGGTTGAAAACAGCAGAGGTGTATTTAGAGGGAAGTTGGTTAGGATGATATCTATGAGGGTGCCCGTGTTTACGGCTTTGGGGTGGTACCTGGTAGGTTCATTGATAATTTGTGTGAGATTGAGGGCATCAAGCTTAGATTGTAGGATGGCTGGGGTGTTAAGCATGTCCCAGTTTAGGTCACCTAGCAGCACGAGCTCTGAAGATAGATGGGAGCAATCAGTTCACATATGGTGTCCAGAGCACAGCTGGGGGCAGAGGGTGGTCTATAGCAGGCGGCAACGGTGAGAGACTTGTTTTTAGAGAGATGGATTTTTTTAAATTAGAAGTTCAAATTGTTTGGGTAGAGACCAGGATAGTAGGACAGAACTCTGCAGGCTATCTCTACAGTGGGTTGCAACACTGCCCCCTTTGGCCATTCTATCTTGTCTGAAAATGTTGTAGTTAGGGATGAAGATTTCAGAGTTTTTGGTGGACTTCCTAAGCTAGGATTCAGACACGGCTAGGACATCCGGGTTGGCAGAGTGTGCTAAAGCAGTGAATAAAACATACTTGGGGAGAAGGCTTCTAATGTTAACATGCATGAAACCAAGGCTATAACGGTTACAGAAGTCATCAAATGAGAGCGCCTGGGGAATAGGAGTGGAGCTAGGCACTGCAGGGCCTGGATTCACCTCTACATCACCAGAGGAACAGAGGAGGAGTAGGATAAGGGTACGGGTAAAAGCTATGAGAATTGGTCGTCTATGACGTCCAGAATAGAGAGTAAAAGGAGCAGGTTTCTGGGGGCAATAAAATAGCTTCAAGGTATAATGTACAGACAAAGGTATGGTAGGATGTGAATACAGTGGAGGTAAACCTAGGCATTGAGTGATGATGAGAGAGATATTGTCTCTAGAAACATCATTGAAACCAGAAGATGTGTGTGAGTGGTGGAACTGAAAGGTTGGATAAGGTATAATGAGCAGGGCTAGAGGCTCTACAGTGAAATAAGCCAATAAACACTAACCAGAACAGCAATGGACAAGGCATATTGACATTAAGGAGAGGCATGCTTAGCAGAGGAATCATAAGTATCCCGTGAGATTCAGACAGCTAGCCGGGCCATAGGTGCAGCTGGCAGAAGATGGAGGGAGGTCTGTTTTTAGCCACCTCGTGCGTTTCCGCCTGTAGATTAGTGGGGTTCCGTGTGGTAGGGGGGACCAGTCCAATTGTCAAAATAGTTACTGTGGCCCAAGAAAATTGTCCGATAGACCTATTCAGATAGCAGCCGATAAGACAGCTAATGATTAGCGGGCCGCAGATGGGCGTTCAGGTTACGTCGCGACGGAGGGACCAGTTGAATAACTCCCTCGGGCAGATAACGTCGGTAGTCCAGTCATGTAGTCCAGTCGTGAAGGCCCGATGGGGCTCCGCATCGGCAGTAAAACGGGTCCGGATAGGTGATTGTAGCCCAGGAGTGACTGATGGAAATCTTCAGCTGGATAGCTCCGGAATAATTGAAGTTAGCTCCGGGACCGACGTTAGCCAATAGTCACTCGGCTAGCAGCTAGCTAGCTGCAAGATCCAG
The DNA here is from genome assembly GCF_901001165.1 of Salmo trutta. Lineage (NCBI taxonomy): Eukaryota > Metazoa > Chordata > Actinopteri > Salmoniformes > Salmonidae > Salmo > Salmo trutta. The sequence goes on from NC_042977.1 coordinate 15,809,498, forward strand.
GTGAAAATGTCCAGAGCCTGCAGTAGAAATCCGGGGATATGGAGAGAAAATAGGTCCGGTATGCTCTGGTCTGAGTCGCGCTGTACAAAACTGGTGACAGCTTTTTGAGCTAAGGGATAACTGATGACCGCCAACCGTGGCTAGCTGAACTCCAACGTTAGCCAGTGAACTGGCCAACCTCTGGCTAACCGCTGGCTAGCTTCTGTTGTGGATTTCAGATTTGAGGTAAATAATACTTTTTTTTTATTGGTGAGGCGGGTTGCAGGAGAGTGTTTTGAGGTTGAGTTTTTAGAAGAAGAAAAAATATATAAAAATATATGCGAAAATATGTAAATGTATATACATGGGACATGACAAGATGAAGGACAAAGACGTCTGACTGCTACGCCATCTTGAAACATGAGAACAACAGCATACCACTTCACAGGTCCACAGACAACGCAATCGCATTGACACTGCACACTGCCCTTTCCCATCTGGACAAGAGGAATACCTATGTAAGAATGCTGTTCCTTGACTACAGCTCAGCATTCAGCACCATAGTACCCTCCAAGCTCATCATCAAGCTGGAGGCCCTGGGTCTCAACCCCGCCCTGTCCTGGACTTTCTGACGGGCCGCCCCCAGGTGGTGAAGGTAGGAAACAACATCTCCACTTCTCTGACCCTCAACACTGGGGCCCCACAAGGGTGCATGTTCAGCCCCCTCCTGTACTTCCTGTTCACCCACAACTGTGTGGCCATGCATGCCTCCAACTCAATCATTAAGTTTGCAAACGACACAACAGTAGTGGGCTTGATTACCAACAACAACAAGACAGTCTACAGGGAGGAGGTGAGGGAACTGGGAGTGTAGTGCCAGGAAAACAACCTCTCACTCAACATCAACAAAACAAAGGAGATGATCGTGGACTTCAGGAAAGAGCAGAGAGAGCACCCCCCTATCCACATCGAAGGGACAGTAGTGGATAAGGTAGAAATGTTTAAGTCCCTTGGCATACACATCACAGACAAACTGAAATGGTCCATCCACACAGATAGTGTGGTGAAGAAGGAGCAACAGCGCCTCTTCAACCTCAGGAGGCTGAAGAAATTTGGCTTGTCACCCAAAACCCTGACAAACTTTTACAGATGCACAATCGAGAGCATCCTGTCGGGCTGTATCACAGCCTGGTACGTAACTGCTCCGCCCTCAACCACAAGGCTCTCCAGATGGTGGTGCGGTTTGCACATTGCATCACCGGGGCAAACTACCATGACAGCTACAGCACCCAATGTCACAGGAAGGCCAAAAAGATCATCAAGGACAACAACCACCCGAGCCACTGCCTGTTCACACAGTTACCATCCAGAAGGCGAGGTCAGTATAGGTGAATCAATACTGGGGCCGAGAGACTGAAAAATAGCTTCTATCTCAAGGCCATCAGACTGCTAAACAGCAATCACTAACTCAGAGAGGCTGCTGCCTACATTGAGACCAAATCACTGGTCACTTTAATAAATGGATCACTATTCACTTTAAACAATGCCACTTTAAATAATGCTACTTTAACCTGTTTAGGATAGGGGGCAGTATTTTCACGGCCGGATAAAAAACATACCCGATTTAATCTGGTTATTACTCCTGCCCAGAAACTAGAATAGGCATATAAGTGTTTGATTTGGATAGAAAACTGTTTGAATGGTGTCTGTGAGTATAACAGAACTCATATGGCAGGCCAAAACCTGAGAAGATTCCATACAGGAAATGCCCTCTCTGACCATTTCTTGGCCTTCTATAGCCTCTTTATCGAAAATAGAGGATCTCTGCTGTAACGTGACATTTTCTAAGGCTCCCATAGGCTCTCAGAAGGCGCCAGAATGGGGAATGATGACTTTGCAGTCCCTGGGCGAAAAACAGTAGGGCTTTTGGAAAGTGGTCGTTCTGAGAACAATGACACGGGTGTGCGCGTGCATGTGCAGACTCCATTTTCTATTTTCAGTGTTTGAACGAAAACAAGGTCTCCCGGTCGGAATATTATCGCTATTTTACGAGAAAAATCGCATAAAAATTGATTTTAAACAGCGTTTGACATGCTTCGAAGTACGGTAATGCGATTCCACTGGCGTCCCACCTAGTCAACAGACAGTGGAATCGCGTTGCGCGAAATACAAATACCTAAAAAATGCTATAACTTAAATTTCTCAAACATATGACTATTTTACACCATTTTAAAGACAAGACTCTCGTTAATCTAAACACATTGTCTGATTTCAAAAAGGCTTTACGGCGAAAGCAAAACATTAGATTATGTCAGGAGAGTACCCTGCCAAAAATAATCACACAGCCATTTTCAGAGCAAGCATATATGTCACAAAAACCAAAACCACAGCTAAATGCAGCACTAACCTTTGATGATCTTCATCAGATGACACTCCTAGGACATTATGTTATACAATACATGCATGTTTTGTTCAATCAAGTTCATATTTATATCAAAAACCAGCTTTTTACATTAGCATGTGATGTTCAGAACTAGCATACCCACCGAAAACTTCCGGTGAATTTACTAAATTACTCATGATTAACGTTCACAAAATACATAACAATTATTTTAAGAATTATAGATACAGAACTCCTTTATGCAATCGCGGTGTCAGATTTTAAAATAGCTTTTCGGTGAAAGCACATTTTACAATATTCTGAGTACATAGCCCGGCCATCACAGCTAGCTTATTTGACACCCACCAAGTTTGGCCCTCACCAAACTCAGATTTACTATAAGAAAAATGTGATTACCTTTGCTGTTCTTCGTCAGAATGCACTCCCAGGACTTCTACTTCAACAACAAATGTTGTTTTGGTTCCAAATAATCCATAGTTATATCCAAATAGCTCCGTTTTCTTCGTGTGTTCAAGTCACTATCCGAAGGGTAACGCGCGAGCGCATTTCGTGACAAAAAATTTCTAAATATTCCATTACCGTATTTCGAAGCATGTCAAACGCTGTTTAAAATCAATTTTTATGCTATTTTTCTCGGAAAATAGCGATAATATTCCAACCGGGCGACGTTGTAATCATTCAAAGTCTGAAAGAATTTTTTTTAGAATTCTCATGAATGCGCATCTCCAGTGTCACTGTTCCCAGCCTGACCACTCACAAAATCTCCTGCTGTTCTTCGCCCAGAGAGAGGAGACACGTCATTCCACTTTCTGGCGCCTTCTGAGAGCCAATGGAAGCCTTAGAAAATGTCACGTTACTGCAGAGATGCTGTATTTTTGATAGAGATGCAACAGAAGGATAACAAATTCTCAGACAGGGCACTTCCTGTATGGAATCTTCTCAGGTTTTGGCCTGCCATATGAGTTCTGTTATAGTCACAGACACCATTCAAACAGTTTTAGAAACTTTAGAGTGTTTTCTATCCAAATCTACTAATTATACGCATATTCTCGTTTCTGGGCAGGAGTAGTAACCAGTTTAAATCGGGTACGTTTTTTATCCGGCCGTGCAAATACTGCCCCCTATCCCAAACAGGTTAATAATCCATGTGTATTGATCGCATCTTCACTAATGTTGCAGAAATCTGCTCTAAAACAGTATCCACACCCATCGGATGTAGTGATCATAATATAATAGCCATTTCTAGAAAAACCAAAGTTCCAAAGACTGGACCTAAAATTGTGTAAAAACGATCATACAATAGGTTTTGCACGATTCCTATGTCAAAGATGTGAAAAATATTTGTTGGTCTGATGCGTGTAATGAGGAACATCCAGACGCTGTTCTTGAAGCATTTATGAAACTGCTTCTTCCGGTTACTGATAGGCATGCGCCCATCAAGACACTGACTGTTAGAACTGCCAAATGCCCATGGATAGATGATGAATTTAAGAACTGTATGGCTGAGCGGGGTGAGGCCAAGGGAATAGCAAATACATTTTAAGTATCGCTGTTAATTCAGTTGATTGTGGTGTACCGCAGGGCAGCCAACAAGGATCATTATTGTTTTCTGTTTTCACAAATGACCTTCCACTTACCTTGAATAAAGCCTGTGTGTCTATGTACGCTGACAACTCAACAGTATACACGTTGGCTGCAACAGTAAAATAAATAAATGAGACACAAAATAGAGCTCCGGTCTGTTTTAAAATGGATAACTAGTAATAGGCTGATGCTAAATATCTCAAAAACTAAAAGCATAATTTTTGAGACAAATCACTCGCTCAACGCTAAACCTCGTTTAGATCTATTATTGAATAATGTGGCTATAGAGCAAGTTGAGGAGACTAAACTGTTGGGTGTAACCCTAGAAAGCAAGCTGTCATGGTCAAAACGTATATACGTATAGGTTGCTAAAATGGGAAGAGGTCTGTCCATGATAGGGCGTTGCTCTGCCTTCTTGATATCTCAGTCGACCAGACAGGTCCTGCAAGCCCAAGTTTTGTTGCACCTGGACTACTGCCCAGCTGTGTGGTCATGTGCGGCAAAGAAGGACATACTGTAGGTAAATTGCAGTTGGTCCAGAACAAAGCAGCACGTATCGCACTTAGATGTACACGGAGTGAAAGTGTCAGTAACATGCATGTCAGTCTTGCCTGGATCAAAGTTGAGGAGAGATTGATTGCTTCACTATTGGTCTTTGTGCAAAGCATTGATGCGTTGAAGGTACCAAACTATCTGTTCAAACAGTTTCAAGCAGATAAAAAAACACCTTTCTGCACAAAGGGGACTGTGAAGAGACAGCCATTTTATATATATATTATATTGTAATTTGCAATGTACTGTGTATTAAACCTAGATATTGTGTGTATGTACTGATATGTAGGCTATGTGTGACGTTTTAAATGTATGTATTTCAGTCCTTGACTAATAATGTTCTATACTATGTATTATGTCATGTTTCATGTGGACCCCAGGAAGAGCAGCTGATGCTTTTGCAGCAGCAAATGGGGATTGTAATTAATACCAAAAAACAATGGAGAGGTCTATTTTCATTTATACTCTATTATGTACAGTTCTAAAGTTTGGGTTGAAAAGGTCAATACTGCTGCACATATTGGCTTCTTATGTTTTGGTTAGTGGGAAGTGGCTGCTCCTGATAAGGTCACTGTCCACCATCCTTTTTTGCTGAACTTTGGAATTGTGATTCAGTTGCGGTCTTCTTCAATGGTGCTGAATTGGTGATTGGCGCTGTTACACCTTGTTTACTTTACCACCACCTTTTACATTGTGACAATAAGTTTATCACAGGAGTGTCGCTCAGTGGGCAAAGCTTGAGACCCCCGAAATAGAGGACATATCAGCAGTAGGGAAGTGTCTGAAAATCCAATTTCACCACTGAGACCTTGTCAGTTGGTGTGTACACTGCAATTCTACCCACACAATTTACAAGGAGGGATTGTGTAGTTCCCTTGGGTTTAGCTAACTCTAGGTCTATGTGAAGATGAAGAATAAGACTGTCGTGTCCTTTGGGTCCTTTGAGGAATAAACAATGCTTCCTCCAGTTAAAGACACAGCTAAACCCTAAACCAGTCCTATAGTTTCCAAGCTGAAATGTACCTTTATATCAACACAACCGTATTGTTCTGTGAAGGCTTCCTAGTTCCATTATTCATTATTTAGTGCGATGGGTTTCTCAGGAAGCGAATGGAGGAGAATGTTTTCCTTGTTGTCTCTTCTTATTATTGTACAGATTTGTTAAAGAAATTATTCACAGAGTGTGTTCTCTGTCCCTGCAATGTCTCCAAGCCTTGTCTGTGCCACCACTCAAGCCTTAGTCACTATAAAGCAATAAAACAATGCAAACTAAATCATTATCCCACCAAGAGTGTTCATAGAGAACACATACAGTAACTGAACCAAGATGGCTGTTTAGTTTTGCTTGCTGACTGAGGTACCCTGCTTTATTTTAGGCATTGTGACAAATCCAGTCTCAACTCCACATGCCCTATTTGGATTCCAAGTCTCATCATCTCATACTCAGATTTAGGCTACCCTGTCTCATTGCAAAGGGTCTAGCGGGATTGTATGCATTTCTTTGTCTATTGCTGTTGTGCCGACCTGAGAACAATTGATTTAGTACATATATTCAGGCGTCCGGCAGTGGACCTTTACTGAAAAGGTGACATTGATCTGATGTTGTGAAATATGACTTGTTGACTGGATATAATCTCAGTTAAGACAGAACTAAAATCTAGGGTAATTTGGTCTGATGCTTTATGAAGTCTACCCATGAGAGACTAGAATGAATTATGTTTTTTAATCAGTTAATCTCTAGTGTGACGTTCAGTAACAGCGAGGTCATCATCGTGTCAGGACTAGGACACAAACATTTTCTTGTTCATCATATTCCACTAGAGGGCACACAGGCATGCCACAATATTGTTAAAGTGATGGAACTAAAACCAACCATGATTAATATTTGTTATCAAGAGCCAAATGTTCTTAGTTACATTTCCACAGTATAAAATGTTACTGAATACGCTGGAATCTCCCTTCTAGTCAATCTGCTTGATTGTCAAGGTGATCTGAAAATGAGTGGTGTCAGCTTTTCTTGGTGAATATTGGACAGTAGTAAATGATAGTAAAACAAGGCACTTCATCAGTCTTGTTGTTACTATAGCCCACAGTATTTCATTCCTCGTGTACTGTGCATTCAATTCATTCACAGTTAAAGCGTCCCTATCCACTGAACCATGTGTCTGTGCTGTAGCATCTAAGGGAGACCAGCAAAAGCCAAGATAGTTATGTCATCACAAGAAGCTTGTGATCTAGACAATGAGGGGAAATACATAATAGTATCAACATCTGATTTTTGTCATCCATAATCTGATGACTCATCATCTTAATCTGTCTTAATCTACTGTACTTCAGATCGTCTCACTTCTGCTTAGAAAGTGAGCCTTGTTTATTACGTGAAAAAAAGAATAATAATTAAAGAATTCCAGAGTTGCCACCCGAACAATACCTAATTTCCTTTGAAATAATAATGAGATTGCTGAATAAATGATGGAGCATTCAGCTTGTTTAGCTGAGCCGCAACTTTTAGAAAGAGGGATTGTGACAAGTCACAGCACATCTTAGGTTGGACTAGGAGCTGCAGTCTCATTAGATCACCATCAGAAACCCTCTCTACATAAATTAAGTGGTTAGTAGGGGAACACTGTTAAAGATGATGATCAACAAGATTAATGAAGACAGTGAGGACAGTGGCAGTAACAATGTAAACAAGAAGAAGAAGAAGAAGACAGACAGACATAAACACAATATTGGATATACTACGTATGTCTATTGGCCTTTAGATGGGCAAGTCAATGTTCCCCACCAATAACAAACTGTGGTCTCTTTATGTTCCGAGTCAGAATAAAGCCTATTGCTAATTCACTTTTTACACAAAGTGAGGAATCAAACATAAATTATGTGTCAAATCTCACTGGGCAAACGTTCTCTTATTGTTCTACAGCCATCCATTAGTGTTGGATTTGCATGGATTTAAGCACTATTACAATGATTTTCATATAATCTTCACAGAGCTCTGTCTCTAATGATTTTCTATCCAAGGATAAAGAGAAGGATTTAGGTTATTCGGGAGAAGGAACTAAAGTCACATTTACTAAGTCTTACCATTATGTTCTGGCTATTTTCAGAGGGAAATCTTTCTCTTTTCAAGATACACAGTTTATTAGGTACACCCATTTAGCACGTGTCGGACCCCCCTTTGCCTCCAGAACAGCTCTTCGGGGCATGGACACGTTGCTCAATTGATATCAAGGGACCTAATGTGTGCCACCAGCCTGTATCATTGACACCAGGCAGGATGGGGCCATGGACTCATGTTGCTTACGCCAAATCCTGACTGTGCCATCAGGATGACGCAACAGGAACCGGGATTCGTCGGACCAGGTGATGTTTTTCCATTCCTCAGTTGTCCAGTGTTGGTGAGCCACTGGAGCTGCTTCTTCTTGTTTTTAGCTGATAGGATTTGAACCCAGTGTGGTCGTCTGCTGCAATAGCCCATCCGTGACAAGGATCAATGAGTTGTGCGTTCCGAGATGTCGTTCTGCGACCACTGTTGTACTGCGCCGTTATTTGCCCGTTTGTGACCTGCCTGTTAGCTTGCACTATTATTGCCATTCTCCTTCGTCCTCTTATCAACTAGCTGTTTTTGCCAACAGGTCTGCAGCTGACTGGATGTTTCTTGTTTGTTGCACCATTCTCGGTAAACCCTAGACACTGTCATGCGTGAAAAGCCCCAGAGGCCGGCCGTTTCTGAGATACTGGAATCGGCGCGCCTGGCACCGACGATCATATCACGCTCAAAGTCACCGAGTCTATATATCTGTTTTTAACCGCATGCTTGATCTTGAGGTAGCCTCCTGTCAGAACAAATCATAATGAACTCCAGACTGGAGTGAGAGAATTCTCAATATTGTGTCTGTATAATGTCCCACGATCCATGTGTATATTCACCATAACTCATAAATAAAACCGTGATCTGTGAATATCTGAAACTATTTCACAAATAAAACCGTGATCTGTGAATATATTAAAATGTTTCACAAATGAAACCATGATCCATATATACAGTGACTTCAGAAAGTATTGACTTATTCCACATTTTGTTGTTACAGCCTTACTTCAAAATGGATTAAATATTTTTTTTCTCACCAATCTACACACAATACCCCATAACGACAAGGTGAAAATGTGTTTTAAGACATTTTTGCTCATTTATTGAAAATTAAATACAGAAATATCTTATTTACATAAGTATTCACACCCTCAGTCAATACTTTGTAGAAGCACCTTTGGTGGCAGTTACAGCTTTGAGTTGTCTTGTGTGTGTCTGTATCAGCTTTGCACATCTGGATTTGGGGATTTTCTACCGTTCTTGCTTACAGATTTTCTCAACTCTGTTAAATTAAAGGGTGAACAGAAATCTTCAAGTCTTTCCACAGATTTTCAACGGGATTCAAGTCTGGGCTTTGGCTGGGCCTCTCAAGGACTTTCACATTCTTGTTCTGAAGCCATTCCAGCATTGCTTTGGCTGTATGCTTGGGGTCATTGTCCTCTTGGAACATACATTTTCGCCTCAGTCTAAGGTTGTTTGCACTCTGAAGTAGATTCTCATCAATGTCTGCCAGGTTGGATGGGGAGCATCGATGCACAGCTATTTTCAGGTCTCTCCAGAGATGTTCGATCGTGTTCAAGTCCGGGCTCTAGCTGGGCCACTCAAGGACATTCAGAGACTTGTCCCGAAGCCACTCCTGCGTTGTCTTGTCTGTGTGCTTAGGGTCATTGTCTTGTATGAAGATGAACCTTCGCCCCAGTCTGAGGTCCTGGGCGCTCTGGAGCAGGTTTTCATCAATGATCTCGCTGTACTTTGCTCCGTTAATCTTTCTCTTGATTCTGACTAGTCTCCCAGTCCCTGCGGGTGAAAAACATCCCCACAGCATGATGCCTCCACCACCATGCTTCACTGTAGGCATGGTGCCAGGTTTCCTCCAGGCGTGAAGCTTGGCATTCAGGCCAAATAATTCAATCTTGGTTTTATTAGACCAGAGAATCTTGTTTCTCATTGTCTGAGAGTCTTTAGGTGCCTTTTGGCAAACTCCAAGTGGGCTGTCATGGGCCTTTAACTTAGGAATGGCTTCTGTCTGGCCCCTCTACCGTAAAGGCCTGATTGGTGGAGTGCTGCAGAGATGGTTATCCTTCTGGAAGGTTCTCCCATCTGCACAGAGGAACTCTGGAGCTCTGTCAGAGTGACCATCGGGGTCTTGGCCACCTCCCTGACCAAGGCCCTTCTCCACCAATTTTTCAGTTTGGCCGGGTGGCCAGCTCTAGGAAGAGTCTTGTTGTTGTTGTTGTTTTGCTCTGACATGCACTGTCAACTGTTGGTCCTTATATAGACAGGTGTGTGCCTTTCAAAATCATGACCAACCAATTGAATTTACCTCAGATGGACTCCAATCAAGTTGTAAAATCATCTCAAGGATGATCAATGGAAACAGGATGCACCTGAGCTAAATTTTGAGTCTCATAGCAAAGGGTCTGAATACTTATGTAAATAAGCTATTTCTGTCTTTGTTTAAATTTTAATAAATTTGCAAAAATGTCTAAAAACCTGTTTTTGCTTTGTCATTATGGGGTATTGTGTGTAGATTGATGAGCATTTAAAAAAAATATTGAATCCATTTTAGAATAAGGCTGCAACGTAACAAATTGTGGGAAAAGTGAAGGGGTCTGAATACTTTCGGAATGCACTGTAAAATAGACGCTATCCACACGCACACTTTGATGAGCAAATGCACATTGCAAATGTTAGGAATTTCTTAAAATTGGCTCACAAATCATTCACATTCGTTCAAAATGTGGTTTTGTTTGTGAGCTACTGTATGTTAAATATATTTATAGATCATGCATTTATTTGTGACTTATGCTTAATATATACAGTACCAGTCCAAAGTTTTGAAACTCTTACTCATTCAAGGGTCTTTATTTTTTACTATTTCTACATTGTAGAATAATAGTGAAGACATCAAAACTATGAAATAACACATATGGAATCATGTAGTCACCGAAACGAGTGTTAACAAATCAAAATATATTTTATATTTGAGATTCTTCAAAATAGCCACCCTTTGCCTTGATGACAACTTTGCATACTCTTGGCATTCTCTCAACCAGAGGTAGTCACCTGTAATGCATTTCAATTCACAGGTGTGCTTTGTTAATAGTTAATTTGTGGAATTTCTTTCATTCTTAATGCGTTTGAGCCAATCATTTGTGTTGTGACAAGGTAGGGGTGGTATATAGAAGATAGCTCTATTTGGTAAAAGACAAAGTCCATATTATGGCAAGAACAGCTCAAATAAGCAAAGACAAACGACAGTCCATCATTACTTTAAGACATGAAAAACAAAAAAACAAAAGCAGGACATGCACGAATTTGCTTTTAGGAGGACACAACGAGAGGGTAAGTTCCGTTAACCTGTCTGGGCTAGGGGGCAGTATTTTCACGGCCGGATGAAAAATGTACCCAATTTCAACAGGTTACTACTCTGGCCCAGAAACTAGAATATGCATATTATTAGATATGGATAGAAAACACTCTAAAGTTTCTAAAACTGTTTGAATGGTGTCTGTAAGTATAACAGAACTCATATGGCAGGCAAAAACCTGAGAAAAATACAAGCAGGAAATGAAAATCTTGTGCCTGTACTTTTTTCAAGTCATTGCCAATGGAAAACACAGTGACTAAGGATTTATTTTGCACTTCCTAAGGCTTCCACTAGATGTCAACAGTCTTTAGAAAGTTGTTTGAGGCGTCTATGATGAACAGAGACCGAATGAGAAGGCTGGGAAGTTGGTAACCCAGGGAATGACATCACTTCATTGGCGCGCCTTCATGTGAGAAGGGACCTGTGTTCCAAAACGTTTTTCAAGACACAGGAACCGTCCGGTTGAAATATTACTGAATCTTCACGTTCTAAAGGCCCTAAAGATTGATGCTATACAACGTTTGACATGTTTGAACGATCGTAAATAGATTTTTTTTTACATTTCGTTGTCACATTTTCCGCGCAATTCCTACATTCGGAGTAGCTGAACTGAACGCGTGAACAACAAGGAGCTATTTGGACATAAATTATGAACTTTATCAAACAAAACAACATTTGTTGTGGACCTGGGATTCCTGGAAGTGCCTTCTGATGAAGATTATTAAAGGTAAGTAAATATTTCTAATGCTATTTATGCATTTAGATGACTCCAAAATGGCGGCTATCTGTATTGCGTAGTGTATTTTTCTGAGCACAGTACTCAGATTATTGCAAAGTGTGCTTTCCCAGTAAAGTTATTTTGAAATCTGTCAATGTGGTTGCATTCAGGAGATGTTTATCTATAATTCTTTGAATAACAGTTTAATATTTTATCAACGTTTATGCCGAGTATTTTTGTAAGTTGTAATACTGATTCACCGGCAGTTTTGGGGGAAATACATTTTCTGAACGTCACGCGCCGATGTAAAATGCTGTTTTTGGATATAAATATGAACTTGATAGAACAAAAAATGCATGTATTGTCTAACATAATGTCCGAGGAGTGTCATCTGATGAAGATTGTCAAAGGTTAGTGCATCATTTTAGCTGATTTTCTGCTTTTGGTGACGCCTGTCCTTGCATTGGAAATGGCTGTGTGTAATTTTTTGTCGATGTACTGTCCTAACATAATCTAACTTTATGCTTTCACCGTAAAGCCTTTTTGAAATCGGACGACGTGTTTGGATTAAGGAGATGTTTATCTTTCAAATGGTGTAAAATAGTTGATTGTTTGAGAAATTGAAATTATTCGATTTTTGCTATCTTGTCAAGCAATCCCGTTACCGGGATGAGAACGGGAAGGGGGTCCCCTGTCTGGGATAGGGGGCAGTATTTTCACGGCCGGATAAAAAACGTACCCGATTTAAACTGGTTACTACTCTTGCCCAGAAACGAGAATATGCATATAGAAAAATTGGATTACCTTTGCTGTTCTTCGTCAGAATGCACTCCCAGGACTTCTACTTCAACAACAAATGTTGTTTTGGTTCCAAATAATCATAGTTATATCGCCGTTTTTTTCATGTGTTCAGGTAACTGAACGCGCGAGCGCATTTCGTGACAAAAAAATTCAAAATATTCCATTACCGTACTTAGAAGCATGTCAAACGCTGTTTAAAATCAATTTTTATGCTATTTTTCTCGTAAAATAGCGATAATATTCCAACCGGGCAACGTTGTATTCATTCAAAGGCTGAAAGAAAAAAATGGAGAAGTCTTGTGACCGCGCATCTCCAGTCTCACTGTCCCCAGGCTGAACACTCACAAACAGAGCTGCTGTACTTTGCCCAGAGACAGCAGACACCCCATTTCACTTTCTGGCGGCTTTAGAGAGCCAATGGAAGCCTTAGAAAGTGTCACGTTACAGCACAGATGCTGTAATGTTGATAGAGATGCAACAGAAGGACAACAAATTGTCAGACAGGGCACTTTCTGTATGGAATCTTCTCAGGTTTTGGCCTGCCATAGGAGTTCTGTTATACTCACAGACACCATTCAAACAGTTTTAGAAACTTTAGAGTGTTTTCCATCCAAATCTACTAATTATATGCATATTCTAGTTTCTGGGCAGGAGTAGTAACCAGATTAAATTGGGTACGTTTTTTATCCGGCCATGAAAATACTGCCCCCTATCCCAAAGAAGTTAATCACTTAAAATCACATTATTACACATCAATGATTTTATTCCTTGCTTGGACTAACTCATTCTTAACTCTTTTGTCTAACTGTGCAGTGTGTTGTCTTAAAATGTTTTGTCTTCCCAGTCAAATCCTGGCCTGCCCTGGTCAAGCCTCTGAACACCTCAACTCATGCCTCATGCCCTCATTCAATCACTGCTGTGATCCCTTTCCAACACTGTGTAAGTAGCCCTCTCATTCCCATTCCCATTCCCCATAATTTTGTACTTTAAATGTCTTTATTAAATGCTTTAGGTTAAAATAATTAGTCTTTGACGATTTTTGAAACACACTTTGTCGTCTCCGTGCGTTCCGCGCCTGTACCGTGGGTCTCCCATCCTCCTCAATTTTTCAAGTCACAAGCCTCCACTGGTATATATATATGTCACACACTGATCTGTTTCACCTGCCTTTGTGCTTTTCTCCACCCCCCTACATGTGTCACCCATCTTCCCCATTATCCCCAGTGTATTTATACCTGTGTTCTCTGTTTGTCTGTCACCAGTTTGTTTTGTTTCGTCAAGCCTACCAGCAGTTTTCCCATGCGCCTGTCTTTCTCTAGTTCCTGTTTTCTAGTTTTCCCAGTTTTGACCATTCTGCCTGCCCTGACCCTGAGCCTGCCTGCCGTTCTGTACCTTTCGGACTCTGCTCTGGATCCCTGACCTCTGCCTGCCCTTGACCTGTGACTTTGCCTGCCCCCTGTTGTAGTAATAAACTTCTGTTACATCGAAACTTTTGGCATCTGGGTCTTCTCCTGAGCCTTGAGAATATATACATATACGGATCATGATTTTATTTGAAAAACATTTGAACACATTCACAGATCATGGTTTCATTTGAGAAACATTTTAATGTATTCACAGATCATGGTTTTATTTGTGAAATATTTGTATATATTCACAGATCATGATTTTATTTGTGAGTTATGGTGAATATTCATATGGATTGTGGGACATTATACAGACAAAACATTGAGACTTTTCTCACTCCATGCGAGATGACCAGGCGTGTGTTTGTGCAAAGAACATTGTCCATATGATTTGTTTTTGCTGGCAGGATGACCTGAAATGCACAGCTTAGAAGATCAAAAAACATCACTAACTTTTTGGTCCAGCTAAACACTGACAAACTGTGGACCCCCAGGGTTTTTAGTAAAATAATGTTTTGTTTGTTTTTAGTCAAAAAGACCACTAGGAATTCAGCCAAAAAATGTGTTTAATTTTTATAGGAAATCTGTCCCCAAAATTCCCACAAAAAAATAAGAGACATATCTGATCATGTCTCAAAATGCAATGAAGGTATGAAATTATGTTATTTTCAAATACAATCTCCTTTTGGGCTTAGTTGTGGTCAATTTGAGGTGGACAAATTATTATTATCCAACACCCAAACATTCGTTCCGACAAAAATCGGACTTTAGCTGAATCTAGTTGCCTACAGATGTAGCTGCCGGACACATGAACATTAGCAAGATCCTGTGGCTCATGCTCATGGTTGGCGCGCACTGTCACTCATCATCGCTCAAGGCGGTAAGAAGTCTGCATGCCTATGGTTCCGTACATTCCACGCATTATCTCTCACGCCACGGAAGGAAAGTCTATACCATCCCACGCGCTCATGTTCCCAACCCGCTCCACACTCTTTCTCTATCATAGCGCTCACCCTCGCATGGACCTCTGAGCGGTGTAAAGACTGAGCTCGCCAGTTCACCTAACACAATGTTGTATGGATTATCTTCCATTGTAGTAGGGAGTAGCGAGAGATATATGTGGTTGGAACGCGGAGCGAGGTGGAGTACTGGACGGGTTACAGCAGTAGCCTAAAAATCGGGCGGCTGGGGGTTCCATTCAACTGGGCTTTTCTGATGCCTGTGGATCTCGTAGGGCTCAGTTCGCTTCACCTCTGTGACCATGCTTTACTTCCAGCTGGTGATCATGGCTGGGACTGTCATGTTGGCATACTACTTTGAGTACACCGACACTTTCAACGTGCACGTCCAAGGGTTTTTCTGCTATGACAATGCCTACACCAAGCCCTACCATGGACCCGAGGCGTCCAGCGCTGTACCTCCTGCCATACTTTACGCAGTGGTCTGCGGATTGCCGTTGCTTTTGGTGAGTTTTGGAAAATGGTCAAATATTTGGATAAGGAAGGCATAAACTAATGGACACACCAACTGCATAGGGATGAACCACACAAATGTCCAACTTTAGGTTACAACAGTAGCAGTTGAACAGGTCTCCATTGGGAAAGAGGTATTCAGACCTCAATGGTGCAATTTGTCTAGGTAAACATAAAATATGTGTTTTTCTACATTGGTAATGAATCGACGGAAATTAGTCGTGCCAACCATATATCTTATTGATAAGACATACAATATATCCCCGTTGCTTTTACATGGCTGATACTGTGTAGCACCCGCTGTACTCTACCCTTTTGACAGTCCCCCTGGATGTTTTCAGGTGTTTCATTACATGTAACTTTCTACTGTGCAAAAACTGGTTGAATCAACGTTGTTTCCACGTCATTTCAACAACAAAAATATATGTGATTAAGTTGAATCAATGCGGAAAACTAACTGGATTTGCAAAAAGTGGTGCTGAGTTATTAGTGCTTTTTGAGGTCGGTTTGGTTCAATTATTTAAAAAATATATATAACGGTTTTCAATTTCGGTTTTGATCGTTTTTTTAATACATTAAATGCACTATACATTTTGTGGGTTGAATGCTGTAACAACACAGTATACAACAATTAATAAAAGCCCCATGATGGTAGTGTGCCCCATGATGGTAGTGACTGCCCATTACTGCTTATCACTTATTAAACATAGTTTATTCATATGACAGTACTTTAATAAAATATTTCAGTTGTTATATACAAGGGTTAGAATGGTTCAGGGAACATAACCTAAAACTGGAAAAGAACAAAATTATTTGAGGAACAAAACACAAACCGGAAGCGATCTATACTGTTCCGAAAGAGTAACATTATATTAAAAGCATGGGAACCGCTTAAACGTTATTTAACGTGCCGTGCATTTATTTCCAATCCCATAAAAATAGCAACAAAGAGCCTATGCAAAGCCCTCACTCTGTCACTCAGAAACGTATTCCAGCGTCTGCCTGCCAGCTGGAAATCTTGTGCCAGGGGGTGTGTAGGCTACATGCCCCTCCCCTCCGAAGCACACAGTAGGTTACTGTTGCCTGCTGATGACACTACAAGCGTGATTCAGAAATTAGGGAGAAATGTTTAAAATAATTCATTCACTTTTTAAGTGCTAGTTAAGGATACTGTAGTTATCACGTTTCATATTGAGTTTATTAACTACAAAAAGGTAAGATGTGATTTTAGTTATTGTGCTGCACTCACAAGCTTGTTAACGACAGTAGCTAGCTAGCTAGCTAACGTTTGCTCTGGTCCAACGTTAAACCAACTCGGAAGTTCAAAGACATTCAAAGTTCCTCCATAGAAGCCGCTCCTGCTTAGGTATATTCTGTGGGCCAAATTCAGATAATGCATGTCATCACAAAATGCCCAGCGCTTCAAGGCAAGCTTCCTCTATCCTCTCTCGCCCTCTCCTCACCTACACAATTTCAGTTGAATCTTGCGCCCTACACTAACTGGCAGTGTGTTCATTTATCTTTCATTATGATTAAACCATGCTGTTACGGAAAAATGTAATAAGCTCTTAATGCTCCACAGCATCCTGCTCTATCCACACTGATTGGTGAAGTAATTTAATGTTGAGCTAAATGTAAAAAAAAAATATTTAAAAAAGGAACAGAAAGGAATGATATAAACCGGTACTTTTTGGTTGTTCTAACCGGTTCAGAACTTTATTTTGCTGTCGGAACAGTGGAACAGAATGAAAAATATTATGGTTTTGTTCAGAACCAAACGATTGGTTCTATACACTGAACAAAAATATAAACGCAAGATGTAAAGTGTTGGTCCCATGTTTCATGAGCTGATATAAAAGATACCAGAAATATTCCATATGCACAAAAATATTATTTATCTCATATTTTGTGCACAAATTTGTTTACATCCCTGTTAGCTTTTGCCAAGATAATCCATCCACCTGACAGGCATGGCATATCAAGAAGCTGATTAAACAGCATGATCATTACACAGGTGCACTTTGTGCTGGGGACAATAAAAGGCTACTCTAAAATGTGCAGTTTTGTCACACAACACAATGCCACAGATGTCTCAAGTTTTGAAGGAGCATGCAATTGGCATGCTGACTGCAGGATAATTGAATATTAATTTCTCTACCATAAGCTGCCTCCAATGTCGTTTTAGAGAATTTGGCAGTACTTCCAACTGTTCTCACAACCGCAGACCACGTGTGTGGGCGAGAGGTTTGCTGATGTCAACATTGTGAACAGAGTGCTCCATGGTGGCGGTGGGGTTATGGTATGGGCAGGCATAAGCTATGGACAACAAACACAATTGCATTTTATGGCAATTTCAATGCACAGAGATACTGTGACGAGATCCCGAGGCCCATTGTTGTGCAATTCATCCACTGCCATCACCTCGTGTTTCAGCATGATAATGCATGGCCCCAAGGATCTGTACACAATTCCTGCAAGCTGAAAATGTCCCAGTTCTTCCATGTTCTGCATAATCACCAGACATGTCACCCATTGAGCATGTTTGGGATGCTCTGGATCAACGTGTATGACAGCATGTTCCAGTTCCCGCCAATATCCAGTAACTTTGCTGTGACCAACAGATGCATATCTGTATTCCCAGTCATGTGAAATCCATAGATTAGGGCCCAATGAATTTATTTCAATTTCCTGATTTCCTTATATGAGCTGTAACTGAAATTGTTGCATGTTGCGTTTATATTTTATTTCAGATCATTTTGGTTCCAACTCCTGGTTGTGTACATTACATTTGCTTTATTTGATTACTTTATTATTTAATTCCAAATCATCATCATCTCTCTAGAGCTGCTGCCAAAATCACTATTTTAGTAATTCTTCAAAGTAAATAAGGCATACTTTTATGACTGCTGAATACCAACTATCAATTACTTAGATAATGTATTTTCAAGTATAGATACCTCATGAAGCAACCCCTCTCTATCACACATTCTTCTCTCTCCTCTCTGTCTGGCCCACACTAACCTAATGTAACAGGAATAAAAAAAAACACATACTGGACAAGTAGGTGCTCAATGGATTATGTAGTTAATTACCATGTTTTCTGAGCTAAACTATGTCGAATTTTGGTCTTTTGGAAACTACAACTCCCTACTATATTGCACAGTTCGGGATTGATCTGATTTATCTCTAAAGAAACTGCAATGTGCGCATTGAGGTTACATAATAGAAACAATTGAAATGGAATTCAAATAATTTTGCCTAATTTATTTCAGTCAATTAGTTGTTTAAATAACAAAAAGTAACCAACTTTTCAGTGAATCACTCAGCACTAGCAAAAAGTCATTAAAGTAAGGGCATTTCATCCTTTTTTTACACAACTTTTTACCTAAATCCAATGACATGGTGAATTTTTTATTTTATTTCACGTTGAATTAACGTTAGTTGACAACTTAACCAAAGGTAAACGTGCCAAGTGGGTAATTTCGCATATAAATAAATGGACGTCTGTGCATGAAGAAGATGTCCGAAAGGAATAATGAAGTCACCATATGTCACGTCCTGGCCAGTATAAGGGTTAATTGTTATTGTAGTTTGGTCAGGACGTGGCAGAGGGTATTTGTTTTATGTGGTTCAGGGTGGTGTGTTAGTTAGGAGGGCGTTTGATTTATTATTTCCGGGTTTTGAGTTATGGTCTATGTTTATGTATTTCTATGTGTAGTCTAGTAAGTGTGTTTCTATGTTGAGTTAATTGGGGTGGACTTCCAATTGAAGGCAGCTGTTTGGTGTTGCCTTTGATTGGAAGTCCTATATTAGTTGGGTGTGTTTGTCTGTGTATTTGTGGGAGATTGTTCTTGGATTGCTGTGTTGCCTTCAAGACTGTTATTTTGTCGTTCATCGTATTATTATTTTTGTATACGTGTTTGTTTGGTTTTTTCCTTCTTTTCCCGTAAATAAAGAAGATAAGTATACATGTCCCTGCTGCGTTTTGGTCCTCCGTTTCTAACGACAACCGTGACACCATATGGCCAAATAGAACTACTAGGCATAATGTAACTGTTAATAATCATGCAGGTACTGTACTCTGCTATTTTTGGATTCAGGCTTAAAAAACAGCTAGATGCATTGGGTAACAAGGATAATAAGTATAATTATTTGCCATTGCCTATTTGCACTGCCATTTGCCAAACCTATCTGGTTTATTTGTGAAAAACACAGACAAACCCTGTCTATGAATTTACCCATATTCTTACACTTATCTCTTTGTATCTGTCAAGATATGGTCCATTTGTCAAGATGTGGTCATCTTTAGTGGTCTCCTGAGTCTGTTAGCTTACAGGGTCGTTCCATGTCATTTCAGCAAGCCTGAAATAGTTTCTGTAGTTAGAAACATAAGATTATCACTCCTGCAACATTATTTAGTTGAAATATAATTTGATCTCTGAGAAATTAAGCTAATTGATTGAAGAAAATGTAGTATATTTCAGAAGAACAGAATAGCATACTCGGAGTTTTCCTTATGTTAGGTCCAGATCTGGCTATGCCAAATGGCTGTGGGCTACAATAGTTAATTTAGCAGACAAGATTGGCATTTTTTAATAGTATGAAGAATACAATTGAACAAAGCTGAATAAAATAGAAAGGATATTTTCTCCAAACGATTTGAGGGAGTGTGCACATACAGCTATTCTGTGTTGAGCGGTTAACAAAGAAATAGGTATTCCAGATGCTTAATTTAGTTATTAATGTAACTTTAGTTTTTATACAAACGTTGGGCTATATGTTTTGATTTTTAATACCTTGTAAAGCTGCATGATATGACTCTAAAGATGAATCGAAAAAAGTTGCTTGAAGACATCAGTTCTGCTTTGTTTTTTGCGCAGGCTGTACACACTAGATCAGTCACTCATTCACAATTTGACAAGCACTTGATAATGCCTAGAATTTAACGGCAGCATCCCCTTTGTGTGGGCGTAATGCACCCTTAAAAAATCCATGCCTTTTGCAACCAGTGGCCTGTGTGCCCTTCTCCCTGAGTGCTGAGCGCTCCGAATTACCTCTCACTCTCATGACTCTCCATCACGTGATCGGGTCTTTCTCACAGGCTACAAGTGAAAACAGACACATTGGGGACGCAATTGCGAGTGTCCTTATCCAATTCCCGAGTTGTAATTGAAGATATTGCAATGCGCACACGGTAGTAGGCTATAAGCGCGAATGTTCCATTATCACATTTTTATGCTTTTATTATAAAAGCGCATTTTTATGGTGAAAATGATCTTCCCCAAACTTGAAACTCACATGCTGCTTATGTATGCCAGTTAGGTTCTGCACCACTTGTAAAGAGGATTAATGTGCTTAATTTTATGAAGTTATTTGGCCACTTTAGTTGTGATACAAACCTTATCAAAACATACAGGCCTATGGGCTAGGCTACATGAGGTGTGCGACTAATTCGAAAAAGTCACAAAAAAAGGCATTGTTTCTTATGCTGGGCATCATTCACAAGTGATAGGCTAATATTGTCACCCATCAGACTATTCTTGATTTAATCTTGTCTTTACATATACTAAATCATATATGTGTGAAATTTGTTTTGATTTAGAATGGACCATTATCATGCACCTGTATCGAAATAGGGGCAGCGGGAATAAAAGTAATCTATGCACTTAAATAGCGAATGGAGGATGTTTTTCGCGTGGTTCAGTTAAACAAAGTTTACATTTAAAAAAAATGTAAAAACATTTTATGCCAGCCAGATAGGCTATACTTCTGTTGTAAATATAAGCAATGTGCTTGTTATTAGGAAAGTTGAGAAATACATATACAGTGAGGGAAAAAAGTATTTCATCCCCTGCTGATTTTGTACATTTGCCCACTGACAAAGAAATGATCAGTCTATAATTGTAATGGTAGGTTTATTTGAACAGAATAACAACAAATAAATCCAGAAAAACGCATGTCAAAAATGTTATAAATTGATTTTCATTTTAATGAGGGAAATAAGTATTTGATCCCCTCTCAATCAGAAAGATTTCTGGCTCCCAGGTGTCTTTTATACAGGTAACGAGCTGAGATTAGGAGCACACTCTTAAAGGGAGTGCTCCTAATCTCAGCTTGTTACCTGTATAAAAGACACCTGTCCACAGAAGCAATCAATCAATCAGATTCCAAACTCTCCACCATGGCCAAGACCAAAGAGCTCTCCAAGGATGTCAGGGACAAGATTGTAGACCTACACAAGGCTGGAATGGGCTACAAGACCATCGCCAAGCAGCTTGGTGAGAAGGTGACAACAGTTGGTGTGATTATTTGCAAATGGAAGAAACACAAAAGAACTGTCAATCTCCCTCGGCCTGGGGCTCCATGCAAGATCTCACCTCGTGGAGTTGCAATGATCATGTGAACGGTGAGGAATCAGCCCAGAACTACACGGGAGGATCTTGTCAATCATCTCAAGGCAGCTGGGACCATAGTCACCAAGAAAACAATTGGTAACACACTACGCCATGAAGGACTGAAATCCTGCAGCGCCCGCAAGGTCCCCCTGCTCAAGAAAGCACATATACATGCCCGTCTGAAGTTTGCCAATGAACATATGAATGATTCAGAGGACAACTGGGTGAAAGTGTTGTGGTCAGATGAGACCAAAATGAAGCTCTTTGGCATCAACTCAACTCGCCGTGTTTGGAGGAGGAGGAATGCTGCCTATGACCCCAAGAACACCATCCCCACCGTCAAACATGGAGGTGGAAACATTATGCTTTGGGGGTGTTTTTCTGCTAAGGGGACAGCACAACTTCACCGCATCAAAGGGACGATGGACGGGGCCATGTACCGTCAAATCTTGGGTGAGAACCTCCTTCCCTCAGCCAGGGCATTGAAAATGGGTCGTGGATGGGTATTCCAACATGACAATGACCCAAAACACATGGCCAAGGCAACAAAGGAGTGGCTCAAGAAGAAGCACATTAAGGTCCTGGAGTGGCCTAGCCAGTCTCCAGACCTTAATCCCATAGAAAATCTGTGGAGGGAGCTAAAGGTTTTAGTTGCCAAACGTCAGCCTCGAAACCTTAATGACTTGGAGAAGATCTGCAAAGAGGAGTGGGACAAAATCCCTCCTGAGATGTGTGCAAACCTGGTGGCCAACTAAAAGAAACGTCTGACCTCTGTGATTGCCAACAAGGTTTTTGCCACCAAGTAGTAAGTCATGTTTTGCAGAGGGGTCAAATACTTATTTCCCTCATTTAAAATGCAAATCAATTTATAACATTTTTGACATGCGTTTTTCTGGATTTTTTTCTTGTTGTTCTGTCTCTCACTGTTCAAATAAACCTACCATTAAAATTATAGACTGATCATTTCTTTGTCAGTGGGCAAACGTACAAAATCATCAGGGGATCAAATACTTTTTTCCCTCACTGTAGTAGGCCTAGCCTAGAAAGCTGATGGGATCCGCCTCTTTTTTTTTCTCGTGCATTTACATAGCCTGTAGAAATGTTGCTCAATATGAGCTCATGGGCTCTCATGAAGTGTTTGATTCAATTTTATAGTACATTTGCATTAATGTCAGAGTGATTACAGGGACAATAGTGCCGAGTACCAGGCAGTTAGCAAGTTTGGTAGGCTACTAATGACCAGCATCAGAGCTTGGATATCAAGTCAACTTTGAATAAGATCGTAATTGAAACTGTACAGCCTACCTGTGCTGGAGGACATCTGCAAAATGGTGCTGGCAGGCTTAAATAAGGAAATTAATGTAAAATCAATTGCAAGTTGTTGATCTTTTTGTTTGCTTTCACAATTTACCATAAGTTGTAAAAAACTAGTTCTTAAGTAGATTTCTGACCAGATACGTTTTTGCTTTTGCCTGAGTAGTTTCTAAAGAGGGTTACTTTTACTTGAGTAAATTACAATCTAAGTAAGATACTTTTACTTAAGGTCAAACGTAATATCAGAGCTCTGACTTTGTGATAGACTGAGTCAGGGCAGGCTTTAGGTCAGTCCTTACCTCATCTCCCCCTCTCCCAAACTGAGTCTGACTACCCTGCACCTCTGTGCCGTTAAGCACTTCTATCCAACTGTCTCATTACTGTCACTCATCTCGCAAACCGCTCCTCCAGACCCATCCATTCCCATTCATTCCCCCAGAGTTGTTACCTTTGAGAAGGAAGGGGAGAGAATTTTTTTTGATCCATACCAATATAGGATTAGTTTTTATTGCAAATAGATAGGGAACAGCGAAGAGGTTCATAAAAAATTAAGCTTTTACTCAACTGCACTGAGATCTGAGCTTTGGACAAATTTACAGAGGTAGAGAGCTAGATTAAAAAGCATGATTCAACACCTCAATATGTAGTATTGCAGATTTTAACTAGCTAGCAAGAGCAAGCCATGGCTTGTCGAGTGGTCACCTTTCTCTGGGCCATGAAGTACTGCCATGGTTTTGGTCGGCTACTGATTGTCAGTAGCTATGGTCTTACATATTGTTGTGAACTCGAGTCCTTTTCAACCCTGCACCTAAGGACTTTTGTCTAATGACCTTTGAGTTGAGTGCACCAGTCCTTGACTCTGTGGGTTCCTATCGTGGGTGGGCAGCGATGGATGTTACACCATTAGATGGGACAGTCCAACTCCCGAATCCTAGGCAGAGGAGAATCAGTAATGGTTGAAGCCTGGCACAGTCCAACCCCCGAATCCTTGACAGACGAGAATCAGAAACATCCACTGAAGAGTGTCTCACCCCTAGCCTTCCCCTAGACTTCCCCGGACATCCCTTATGGCCCTATGTAATGTTGAGGGGGAATTTATGATGAGCGGATATTGACGGACCCAGCTATCAATAAAACAGTAGCAGCATGACCATTAAGACGCATTTCTCCACACCATAACTTGATCAATGAAAGGTTGGCCTTGCCTGATACCAAGGCCTCTTAGATTCCCTCTCCCAATCACTATTATTATCTGCTATGTTCTGGGGAATTGTGTTCGATAATGGGCTAGGATGGATGAGACTACTAACAGGTCATAATCTCACACTCCACTAGACACGTAATGGTAGCCATTATTATCATACCTCTCCAGAAGCTGTTCAGGGGTGCACTGAAAAGCGAACAAATTCTCTCCTGCACCCTGAGGGTTATGGTGGTGTACATCCATTTACTTAAATTGACAATGGCTAAGGGTGCTAGCTTTGCTGCAAGGTTGCTAACTTACAAAGAGAGTCTTACAAAGAGAGTATAGAAACGAGGACAGGAATCAGGCCTCATTTGTGAACGTGTTATAAACACAAACACACGTAATACATAGATTATACATGTTCTGAGCTATAAAGGGTATTTCTTTGGTGTTTTAGGGGATGGTGCTCCTTGAACTGAAGTCTCACAACATGAGGGTGACGAGCCGTTGTAAACATTGACTTTACGATCAAACAGTTTTTGATTCATAACCACAGGTCCTCACTACTCTGTCTTGTCCTGACCCACAGCAGTAACTCACAGCTGTAAGAATTAAACCCAGCAGGAGAAATCGATGTGTGTGTGGAGAGCTGTCTCCACACACACACACACACACACACACACACACACAGACACACACACAGACACACACACAGACACACAGACACACAGACAGACACACAGACAGACAGACAGACAGACAGACAGACAGACAGACAGACAGACAGACAGACAGACAGACAGACAGACAGACAGACAGACAGACATGCAGGCTGACACACTGACAATTCGGACAAGGACTACTCAAGCTGAATCAAAGGAGATGGCCCAGTTATCCACTGTGCCATCTGTCTGTCTGTCTTAACAAAGGAGTTATGAGACTAAAAGTGGAACTAGACAGGCATATTTGGTTGTTGGAGAGAATATAGTTGAAAGCGGCAATCTGCAATTGCTGCATACATTTTTGGACTTATAAATTAATGATGTGTACCCAATGATTCATGAAGAATACAACTTATTAATAGCTCATGAGCTTAGTTCAACTCTCACGAGCTTAGTTCAACTGTCCAATATAAGCTTGTTTTACTCCATTGTTTGTAAACAATGTACACTGAACAAAAATATAAACGCATGATATAAAGTGTTGGTCCCATGTTTCATGAGCTGAAATACAGTGGTGGAAAAGTACCCAATTGTCATACTTGAGTAAAAATGTAGATACCTTAATAGAAAGTTACCCAGTAAAATCACCCAGTAAAATACTATTTTTTGAGTAAAAGTCTAAAAGTATTCGGTTATAAATACACTTAAGTATCAAAAGTAAATGTAATTGCTAAAATATACTTAAGTATCAAAAGTAAAAATATACATCATTTCAAATTCCTTCTTTTAAGCAAAGCAGACATCATTTTGTATTTTTTTTTTAATGTATGGATAGCCAGGGGCACACTCCCAACACTCAGACATCATTTACAAAAGATGCATTTGTGTTTAGTGAGTCCGCCGGATCAGAGGCAGAAAAGATGACCATGTGTTGTCTTGATAAGTGTGTGAATTGGTGAATTTTTCTGTCCTGCTAAGCATTCAAAATGTAACGAGTACTTTTGGTGTCAGGTGAAATGTATGCAGTAAAAATTACATTATATTCTTTAGGAATGTAGTGAAGTAGAAAAGTAGAAAAATATAAATAGTAAAGTACAGATATCCCAAAAAACAACTTAAGTAGTACTTTAAAGCATTTTTACTTCAGTACTTTACACCACTGCTGAAATAAAAGATCCCAGAAATGTTCCATACACCCAAAAATTGTATTTTTCTCAAATTTTGTGCACAATTTTTTTTACATCCCTGTAAGTGAGTATTTCTCCTTTGCCAAGATAGGTGTGGTATATTGTCACGGGCGTCGTATTGGACCAAAACGCAGCGGGAATGTGTATGCTCATTATCTTCTTTTATTGAAGAAACTAAACAAAAAAACACACAAACAAAAAGAACGACGAAAAACAGTCCTGTCAGGTGCAACAAACACTAAACAGGAAACAACTACCCACAAATCCCATAGAAAAAACACCCCTACTAAATAGGACCTTCAATTAGAGGCAACGAGGAACAGCTGCCTCCAATTGAAGGACAAAACAATAAACTAGACATAGAAATAGAAAAAATAGAAAATAGAACATAGAAATACAAAACATAGAACACAACCCAAAAACCCCGACAACACAAAACAAACACACCCCTGCCACATCCTGACCAAACTACAATAACAAATAGCCTCTTTTACTGGTCAGGACGTGACATATATTTGCCAAGACAGGTGTGGTATATCAAGTAGCTGATTAAACAGCATGATCATTACACAGGTGCACCTTGTGCTGGGGACAATAAAAGACCACTCTAAATGTGCAGTTTTGTCACACAACACAATGGCACAGATGTCTCAAGTTTTGAGGGAGCATGCAATTGGCATGCTGACTTCAGGAATGTCCATCAGAACTGTTGCCAGAGAACTGAATGTTTATTTCTCTACCATAAGCCGCCTTCAACGGCGTCTTAGAGAATTTGGTAGTACTCCCAACCGGCCTCACAACTGAAGATCACATGTATGGTGACGTGTGGGCAGCGGTATGCTGATGTCAACGTTGTGAACAGAGTGCCTCATGGTGGTGGTGGGGTTATGTTATGGCCAGGTATTGTCTATGGACAATGAACACAAATGCATTTTATTGATGGCAATTTGAATGCACAGAGATACCGTGACGAGATCCTGAGGCCCTTGTCATGCCATTCATCCGTCACCTCATGTTTCAGCATAATAATGCACGGCCCATGTCGCAAGGATCTGTACACATTTCCTGGTGGTCACACCAGAAACTGACTGCTTTTCTGAGCCACACCCCTACTTAAAAAAAACTATATAGCCTCAATACATCCCCAGCTTTTATAATTGTTTGAACAGCAGATTGCCCCTTTAAAGTTCATTAACATAATGAAAGGTTTTAATCCAGACAGTTATGTTATAGCTTTATATATATGCATATGCAAACTGTATACAGTTTGTATAGTAGTGTGTATTACTATATTTAGTAGCCTCAAGCATCCTGACATGTACTGTACCTCTCCCCAACTCATCAACCAATATATTGGTTGCAATCACTTTGCTCTCATTGTAGCCTTGATAGAACCAGGAAAATCTCAGGGCCCTCCAAACCATTGTAATGATCATTATTGAGTAGTGATTTGACATCCATCATCCACAAAGTGAAAAAGTCAATGCCTGCTATTTATTAATGTCATGGTATTATTTATTTTCATACCATAACATGTATAGCATAATGGGAAGGGACACATTAGCTCTACACATTGTGCACTGCTTTTGACATCATCAGGACATCAGTCTCTCTCCATGTCCAGCAGAGTATGTCCACATTGATTAAAACCCACATGAACACACCCATGCATCTACTCAATCATGCAGACACAATCATTTGGACACACACGCACACACACACACACACACACACACACACACACACACACACACACACACACACTTATAACTTCCCCTTGGTTGTTGGACAACAATTCTCTTTTTCCTTTTGATGGATGATTTCATTAAAACCGGAGCTATGTGAACCTGTCATTACTAGTACAGTCTCCACACATACAGTGAACTTACTTCCTCCCCCCCTCCTTCAGCTTCCAGCTTTATTTATACTGTGCATCATCTGTTTAAAGCACTTCAGGCCCCTGGGATTGGATCTCAGGATGCTTAAAGATAGATCCGGGCATTTATTAATCTACGGTGCTGCGTTGTGAGATTTTCCACTTGACGCGCTGCTTTAAAAGAGATCATGAATCATTTGACTCCAGGAGGTGGACTCACTTTACCAGGGTGATTTATGTAAGTGAGATTTTCGGGGGAGTTTGTCTCTTTCCCTAATCTGAAAATTGTGAAAGACTGAATTTGGGTCATCATTGGTAGTCACAAAACTTAATTTCAAGTGGAAATGTTTATTTGTAATTCTTTAAATGGATCATGTGGTGTATTGGGAAATGTGTTAAACGAGTTTAGGTGTAAAATGGTTCCAAATAGCCAATGGGATTTGTATGCAGGGGTTGAGTTATTTGAATTAACAAATGACAATGGGGTTTCCGTTCTTGCATTGAAGTGATTGGATTAGGAGATGCAAGGGCAGTACAAGTTCAATGATGTATTGGAGAGTTGGGCTGAAGACACTGAAGAGAGTAGTCGACTGTAATGTGTTCAGGAGAACATTAAATAAATCTGTTCCGTTTATTATAAGTACACTTCGGAGTCTTCAGTAAAAGAACCCAGCATCTTAGGATGCAACAGATCAGTTATCTTTTTACAAGATTCTCCAAGGTATTAGATAACAAATAGTTAATTACTATAGCAGTTGTAGACAGACTTGTCTTTCAGGTTTTTATTTAAGTTTTTATGCTTTGTTCAGTTCTTCAGTGTCTTCACAAGTTCTTCAGAGGCAGACACAATATACTAGTTAATATACTAGTTAAGTTATACAGCAGTTGAGGATATTCCAAAATGTAAAGGTTGTCCAATATGTCCTCTTTGCCGTCTCATGTTAGCACATCATTTTCAGATGTAGCCTAGCTTTGATTGTCCAGGCCAGCTCGGATTGACCACTAGCCGCACAGCTTGAGTAACCTCTATCTAATACTTTGCTCATTTGAAGCTTCAAATGAGCAGTGTAAACAGCAAAGTTTAAAGCCTTCTATGATGTACACACCAGAACCCCGCTGATCCCTTTTATTTGGATTTTTCACCCAATCAGAAGTGTATTTATGAGAGACATATAGTGCGAGTATCAAATTCCACCCAAAGTTGTGCCCTATATCTGGAATGAGGTGTCATCTGTGACAGAACCACAGGTATGGGTTGGTTTCAATACTAGACCAGTGGTTCTCAACTTGTTTTGCTTCGGGACCCAAATTGAACCAGGTTGTCTCAGTCGCGATCCAATATTCACATCACAATGTTTTTGTTGTTGCAAAAATGCAATCTGGAAAACTATTTTAAATTATATATTGATAGTAAATGTATCAGTTATATTACAAGGGAATGAAAGTCCCCACTTTTTCGTTGTCAATAATTCCATTTTGCCTATATTCTTGATGAAGAATGTTAAGCTCACTGCTATGAGACCACAAAATCAACCAAATACGCTAAATAGCGCTGCTAATAACTCTATATTGAAAATACTGTGATTGAAGACATAGTTCAAACTTCAAAGGTTACTTTCTACCTGGTTTTAGTCGTTTAAGTTTAGACTGGAGTATTTTTCATTAAATAAATCTGAAACTCGTGACCCATTTAAAACCTCCCACCAGCACCAGACTAGCTCCCCTCTCCTGGTCTTCTGTCAATCATGATTATCAATCAATCAATCAGTCAAATTTATTCATAAAGCCCTTCTTACATCAGCTGATGTCACAAAGTACTGTACAGAAACCCAGCCTAAAACCCCAAACAGCAAGCAATGCAGGTGTAGAAGCACGGTGGCTAGGAAAAACTCCCTAGAAAGGCCAGAACCTAGGCAGAAACCTAGAGAGGAACCAGACTAGGAGGGGTGGCCAGTCCTCTTCTGGCTGTGCCGGGTGGAGATGATAACAGAACACGGCCAAGATGTTCATAGATGACCAGCAGGGTCAAATAATAATAGCCGATCATTCAGAGTATCTCTACCGCTCCTGCTGTCTCTGGAGAGTTGAAAACAGCAGGTCTGGGACAAGGTAGCACATCCGGTGAACAGGTCAGGGTTCCATAGCCGCAGGCAGCACGACCAGGTAGACTGGGGACAGCAAGGAGTCATCAGGCCAGGTAGTCCTGAGGCATGGTCATAGGGCTCGAGGAGAGAGAGAGAGAGAAATAACTTAAATTCACACCCGATAAGACAGGAGAAATACTCCAGATATAACAGACTGACCCTAGCCCCCCGACACAAACTATTGCAGCATAAATACTGGAGGCTGAGACAGGAGGACACTGTGGCCCCGTCCGATGATACCCCGGACAGGGCCAAACAGACAGGATATAACCCCACCCACTTTGCCAAAGCACAGCCCCCACACCACTAGAGGGATATCTTCACCACCAACTTACTATCCTGAGACAAGGCCGAGTATAGCCCATGAAGATCCCCCCCCGGCACGAACCCAAGGGGGGGGGGGGGGGGGGGCGCCAACCCAGACAGGAACATCACGTCAGTGACTCAACCCACTCAAGTGACGCACCCCACCTAGGGACGGCATGGAAGAGCACCAGTAAGCCAGTGACTCAGCCCCTGTAATAGGGTTAGAGGCAGAGAATCCCAGTGGAGAGAGGGGAACCGGCCAGGCAGAGACAGCAAGGGCGGTTCGTTGCTCCAGTGCCTTTCTGTTCACCTTTACACTCCTGGGCCAGACTACACTCAATCATAGGACCTACTGAAGAGATGAGTCTTCAGTAAAGACTTAAAGGTCGAGACCCGAGTCTGCGTCACTCACATGGATAGGCAGACCATTCCATAAAAATGATTAGGTTTGAAAAATTCCGGGAACTTTAAATAAATTCCCTGATTTTCCCAAAATCCCGGTTGGAGTACTCCTTCCTGAACTATTGAAAGTTGCCAGAATTTTGCCACCCTAATCATGATTGAGCGCCATAGATCAGAATAGACTTGACCATTTCCACCAACTGGTGATCAAGTCAAAGTGACCCATTTTGGTAGGGTTTGGGACACGCTAAGCAGGATGTAAAGGCAATCAACAACTTCACAGAATCCTACTATAACTTTGAGAGTTTTCATTGGCTAGATAGGCTGCAAATATAGCTCGGAGCTGTCAATATATGGAAAATGAACAAGAATAAAATAATAACCTGCTAAAGTCCTTGTAAAGCGGCCAGAGGAACATTCCCACTTACCAGGGTTATACTGCTTGACATGTATGGGCCAAAGATGGCATGATTGCTATTATTAGTGAGCCGTGAATAAGGCTCTGACTCGCTCCTGTTCACAGTAGTAGGGGGATGGGTTTGCAGTGAGATGTGAATAAATTACATAGGGTTTAGGTCCCTGTGCTTTGCCGAGGTACACTGGAAAAGGTTGAGCTTGTCAGAGCTTCATTAATGACTATAAGCGAGTGATGCGTCATTAAGCAGATTGACAAACTCATGTCTTATTTACAGTAAGCTTCTAAAGCCTAGATAATGAGTGTTAGACAACATTAAAAGAAAAGTGGGAATAGATTAAATGGATGCTTTGTTCAGTCATATAAAGGAAAAAACAAGTCTAAGGCCAGTCGGCACATTATGTCCAAAGGCTTGATTCATGTAGGCTGACCATCACTTCCAATAGTTCCTTCAGTTTCTTTTTTGATATTAGTCATCAAATATTCTGAACTGTTTCTCAACGGATTGGCGACTACATTATTTGATAGAGATTTCTTCTCACTCTCTCTGCACAGAGTGCCACGAGTAGAGAAAGTGAGCTGGTGTCACGACTTCTGCTGAAGTCGATGCCCCTCCTTGTTCGGGCGGCGCTCGGCGGTCGACGTCACCGGTCTTCTAGCCATCATTGATCCATTTTTCATTTTCCATTGGTTTTGTCTTGTCTTCCTACACACCTGGTTCCAATCCCATTCATTACATGTTGTGTATTTAACCCTTTGTTTCCCCTCATTTCCTTGTCAGAGATTGATTGTTGTTATGTGCTCGTGTTATTGTATTGGTGCGCGACGGGTTATTTTACCCATGTTTATTTTATTTATGTACGTTGGTTTTGTTTTTATTAAACTACTCCAGTTACACCAAGTTGGTTTCTCCTGCGCCTGACTTCCCTGCCACCTACACACACGACGATGACAGCCGGTGATTTCTCATGATGATGTCTCAGTCCAAATAGCTTCTCAGCTGCACTAATGCCTACTGTGTTGTACTTCAAAGCCACCCTGGTTCGAGTGGATGGCATTGTTGTGTTTTGCGCTCAAGTTCAGAAGTTTGCCCAGTCACTCCATGTGTTTTTTCACACGGTTACAAGAACAGGGACATGGGCGATAATGGAGCTGAAATCTGTTTGCATCACAAGGACATTGCCACAGACATGGGGAGAAACAGGGAGGTTAGAGAGAAGGCAGCCCTACATTAATAGAGTGAAGGTGGTTTGTTGGTGCTCGATAGTAGGCCTACCTGTTAAAATTTCTGTTGTGTATTGGGCTGAAGTGCAGATGGGTCAAATGGTACAGTGCCTTCAGAAAGTATTCACACCCCACTACTTTTTCCCCAAAAAATTTATTACAAAGTGGTATTATAATTGATTTAATTGTCATTTTTTTGTGAACGACTACACTAAATACTCTGTAATGCCAAAGTAAAATAAATACAAAATAAACAAATATATCTTGATTAGGTAAGTATTCAACCCCCAGAGTCAATACATGTTACAATCACCTTTGGCAGTGAATCTTTCAAGAGATTTGCACACCTGGATTGTGCAGTATTTGCGCATTATTCTTTTTAACATTCTTCAAGCTCTGTCAAGTTGGTTGTTGATCATTGCTAGACAGCCATGTTCAAGTCTTGCCATAGATTTTCAAGCCGATTTAAGTCAAAACTGTAACTACAGTAGGCCACTCGGGTACATTCAATGTCATCTTGGAAAGCAACTCCAGTGTATATTTGGCCTTCTGTTTTAGGCTGTTGTCCTGCTGAAAGGTGAATTTATCTTCCAGTGTCTGTTGGAATGCAGATAACCAGGTTTTCCTCTAGGATTTTGCCTGCGCTTAGGTTTATTCCACTTCTTTTTAAACAAAAAACTCTGTCGTCCTTGCCGATGACAAGCATACCCATAACATGATGCAGTCACCACCATGCTTGAAAATATGAAGAGTGATACGCAATGATGTGTTGTTCGATTTCCCCCAAATATAACACTTTGTATTCAGGTTATAAAGTTCATTTCTTTGCCACATTTTTTGCAGTTTTACTTTAGTGCCTTCCTTCTTTTCACTATGTCAATTAGGTTAGTATTGTGGAGAAACTACAATGTTGTTTATTCATCCTCAGTTTTCTCCTATCACAGCCATTAAACTCTGTAACTGTTTTAAAGTCACCATTGGGCTCATGGTGAAATCCCTGAGTGGTTTTCTTCCTCTCCACCAAATGAGTTAGGAAGGACGCCTGTATCTTTGTAGTGACTGTGTGTATTGATAAGTGGTGTAAAGTAATGAAGTAAACATACTTTAAAGTACTACTGAAGTCGTTTTTTGGGGTATCTGTACTTTACTATTTATATTTTTGACAACTTTTACTTTTACTTCACTGACACCCAAAAGTTACATTTTGAATGCTTAGCAGGACAGAAAATGGTCAAATTCGCACACTTATCAATAGAACATCCCTTTACTTAAATATATTTTAGCAACTACTGTCACGTCCTGACCAGCAGATGGAGCTACTGTTTTAGTTTTGGGGTCAGGACGTGGCAGGTTTATGTTTGTTAAATGTTGGTTTGATGATTGGGACTTCCAATTGAAGGCAGGTGTGTATAGTTGCCTTTGATTGGAAGTCCTATATAGGTGTGTGTTTGTCTTTGGGGTTGTGGGGAATTGTTTTGCACTGCGTTTTTAAGCCTGCAAACGGTTGCTGCTGCTGTCGTGTTTTTTTTGTTTTCCTGTGGATGCTTTACTCCTTTTGTTGGGGAAATAAAATATGAGTATCCACACTTCCGCTGCGCCTTGGTCCTCCTTCACCGACGACAACCGTGACAGAATTCCCCACCTTCACAGGACCAAGCAGCGGAAGAAGGCTGGCAAGGACTGGGAGACCGTGAGGCACCCCCAATAATTTTTTAGGGGGGGGCACAAGGGCTGTGTGACGGGGCAGGAGCTGCCCGCCAGTCAACAGTCGCCGGAGCTGCCCGCCAGTCAACAGTCGTCGGAGCTGCCCGCCAGTCAACAGTCGTCGGAGCTGCCCGCCAGTCAACAGTCGTCGGAGCTGCCCGCCAGTCAACAGTCGTCGGAGCTGCCCGCCAGTCAACAGTCGTCGGAGCTGCCCGCCAGTCACCAGTCGTCGGAGCTGCCCGCCAGTCACCAGTCGTCGGAGCTGCCCGCCAGTCACCAGTCGTCGGAGCTGCCCGCCAGTCACCAGTCGTCGGAGCTGCCCGCCAGTCACCAGTCGTCGGAGCTGCCCGCCAGTCACCAGTCGTCGGAGCTGCCCGCCAGTCACCAGTCGTCGGAGCTGCCCGCCAGTCACCAGTCGTCGGAGCTGCCCGCCAGTCACCAGTCGTCGGAGCTGCCCGCCAGTCACCAGTCTTCGGAGCTGCCCGCCAGTCACCAGTCGTCGGAGCTGCCCGCCAGTCCAGTCGTCGGAGCTGCCCGCCAGTCACCAGTCGTCGGAGCTGCCCGCCAGTCAACAGTCGCCGAAGCTGCCCGCCAGTCAACAGTCGCCGGAGCTGCCAGACTGCGCTGAACTGCCGGAGCGGCCAGACTGCCTGAACTGCCGGAGCGGCCAGACTGCCCTGAACTGCCGGAGCGGCCAGACTGCCCTGAACTGCCGGAGCGGCCAGACTGCCCTGAACTGCCGGAGCGGCCAGACTGCCCTGAACTGCCGGAGCGGCCAGACTGCCCTGAACTGCCGGAGCGGCCAGACTGCCCTGAACTGCCGGAGCGGCCAGACTGCCCGGCTGGCCCGAGCGGCCAGACTGCCCAGGCTGGCCCGAGCGGCCAGACTGCCCAGGCTGTCCCGAGCGGCCAGACTGCCCAGGCTGTCCCGAGCGGCCAGACTGCCCAGGCTGTCCCGAGCGGCCAGACTGCCCAGGCTGTCCCGAGCGGCCAGACTGCCCAGGCTGTCCCGAGCGGCCAGACTGCCCAGGCTGTCCCGAGCGGCCAGACTGCCCAGACTGTCCCGAGCGGCCAGACTGCCCAGACTGTCCCGAGCTGCCAGACTGCCCCGAGCTGCCAGACTGCCCCGAGCTGCCAGACTTGCCAGACTGCCCCGAGCTGCCAGACTGGCCAGACTGCCCCGAACTGCCAGAGTGGCCCGACTGCCTGGAACGGCCAGAACCGGAGCCACCTCCAGGATAGGTGGGTTGGGGAGGGAGGGTGTAGCACAGTGCCGTCGGTGACGGCAGCCACCCTCCCTTCCCTCCCTTATTGTTTAGGGGTTATTGTTTATGGGTTTTTTGTTGGTGTTTTTCTGTTGGTAGGTGCATTCCGGGGACTGCACCTTGAGGGGGGGGGTACTGTCACGTCCTGACCAGCAGATGGAGCTAGTGTTTTAGTTTTGGGGTCAGGACGTGGCAGGTTTGTGTTTGTTAAATGTTGGTTTGATGATTGGGACTTCCAATTGAAGGCAGGTGTGTGTATAGTTGCCTTTGATTGGAAGTCCTATATAGGTGTGTGTTTGTCTTTGGGGTTGTGGGGAATTGTTTTGCACTGCGTTTTTAAGCCTGCAAACGGTTGCTGCTGCTGTCGTGTTTTTTTTTGTTTTCCTGTGGATGCTTTACTCCTTTTGTTGGGGAAATAAAATATGAGTATCCACACTTCCGCTGCGCCTTGGTCCTCCTTCACCGACGACAACCGTGACAACTACATTTACTTTTGATACTTAAGTATATTTAAAATAAAAAAATGTACTTTTACTCAAGTAGTATTTTACTGGGTGACATTCACTTTTAATTGAGTCATTTTCTATTAAGGTATCTTTACATTTACGAAGTATGAGAATTGAGTACTTTTTCCACCACTGGTATTGATACACCATCCAAAGTGTAATTAATATCTTCATGCTCAAAGGGATATTCTGTCTGCTTTTTTTTAATTTTCTCTTTACAAATAGGTGCCCTTCTTTGTGAGGCATTGGAAAACCTCTCTGGTCTTTGTGGTTGAATCTGTGTTTGAAATTCACTGCTCGACTGAGGAACCTTACAATTATCTGTATGTGTGGGTACAGAGATGATGTAGTCATTCAAAAATCATATTAAACACTATTCTTGCACACAGAATGAGTCCATGCAAATTGTCAAATTTTTTAGTGCTTCAGAACTGTACCATTATGACTTGTGACATGTATGTTTGCAGCTTACAAAGTGTTAAATCAAAGTACTTACAAGGGAAAAGCCCAGTTGGCATACTTTTCTGGTGTGATTCCATCATGATTATGTTCTTGATTGGACCACACTCATAAGCAGTGCTGATTTTAGCATGTAAATCTTGGTGGGGCAAACAAAACAAAAAAAAGATGGAATGCATGCCAGCAAAGCCACTACACTACACAACACAACACTAAACAATACATTAATTGCACTATAATGGTGACAAACGGTGCCCACAAACTGTTATGGCCTACATTACATAATTTATGCAGCAGCGTAGAAGATGTGTGTGTGTGTGGACTCACCTTGTTGTGCTGTGCTCACTTGAACAGGAAGGTGGTGCGCCAGTCCTTCGTGGGCAAATTTTGTCATAAAACTTTGTCATCAAAGTCTGGCATTCTCTGTATTTATGGTGCTTTCAAGACAACTGGGAACTTGGAAACAAGGTCGAATCATGATGACGTCAGTGATCTTCAGGTCGTAGCTCTAGAAAGAGGCCCGAGTTTCCGACTTACAATTCCGAGTTGGATGACCGTTCAAAACGTATTTTCCCAGTCAGAGCTCATTTTTTCCCAAGAGTTCCCATTTGTCTTGAACTCATTGAAGTCAGATTTCCCAGTTCCAAGTTAACAGTTGTTTTTAGCGCGGCAGAAATCATGCTGGATTGACAGCATGGCCAACGTTGAATGTTTATTATTCTAAGCTTGGAAAAGAGACACTTAGACCCAGAATTAGGACCACACACCCACTCCACTGAATAGCAGGCTTGTGATTGCTTTGCAATGCTTGCAGTTAGCCACTGATTCCTTCCAAACCACTCATTGTTAAATTGGCGATTTCCAACTTCTAATGTTTATGTCCAATGGTCGATGAGCACCGATACATTTTATCTATAATTTTTCTTTATTATTTCTCTTCATATGACAAGGATTAAAAAGGATTTGACAGTAGAATGTCGACTTGATTCATGATGACTGCTATCTAAGATTTTGAAAGTATGATGTTGATCAGTCCAATCAAAGCTACTGTAGATATAACGTGATTTGACGTCATTTTATCTGTGGCCAATGACCTTGAATCTTCTTGGATGGGCACTTCTAATGTAACTCTATGGCAGCACCCATGGGGCTTGAATTTTCGTTGTGTCCCCATGAGTGATAGAACACTGAGCCAATCATGGCATTTTGGAGCTGCATTACTCAAGAAAGCAAAAAAGAGACCATGTTAGTATGCGGCTTTATTAACTTTTTTTTTTTTACATTGTTTGCAAACTGATATGTAACACTTATTAATGCCAAAATAACATGATAACATGCAAAACATGTAACCCCCCCCAAAAAAAATATTTTCTTTTTTTTTGCCAAAAAATGTGGGGCTCAAAACAGGTGGGGCTCAGACAGCAGCTAGAGTCTAGGGGCACCAGGGAGACAGTATAATATAATCTCACTGAAGTGGATTCAACTCACTGAAGTGGATTAAACACAGTATCCCTGATGCACTGGTCTAGGTGTTGGAATAGGTAAACCTGCAGACTAGAGCTGATGCCCTGTGTCACGAATTTGTCATGATTGCCAACCTACCTTGTCACATACCAAGGCTTAACACTCTACCACCACAAAAACGCCTTAGTTTGTTTCCGGAAATTATTGCAGACATTATACTGGATGTCTGCACAGTGTCTTTACCTAAAGGTGCTTTTCACCCCATTGAACTTTGGCAATTGAGCTAAATGGCAATCAAGGCCAACAGCTGTAGTTGAGCACTGGCATTACAGCTGAACCGAATCAGAGCCCAAATCAGTTTCATTGTTCATTGGTGCAGTATTCTTCCGCCTTAGGTCTATGTGTTGTACTCTATGCGTGGTTGCAGAGAGAAAACAAAATAGGTGTTAATGCATGCCCTCAATAGGACATTTGGTTGATGTGGCACAAAGACATTGCTACAGGGAAGATGGTTTAACGGGGACCATAGTTTGCATCCTTTGCAAAAATAAATCACAATATTCAGATCCTGTTATCAGTGATTAAAGTCTCTCTCTCTCCCTCTGTATGTTAGATCACCGCCATAGAGTCGGTGTTGTTTCTGCTTCAGTATGTGTCAGAGGACCTGGACAACAGGGAGAAGATCATCGTCATGGGAGACTGCTGTTACCTCAATCCTCTGGTGCGCAGGACCTTCCACTTCCTGGGTACGTGTTTTGGCGGTAACCTCCCTCCATACTACTTGCCGAATGCTTACTGTCCCCATGCAGAATGGCTGCCCGAATTAATGATATGGTAGCAAGGACCTTCGTTGCAATATAATGTCAAAGGTCTGCACTCAAAATAAGACAAAGATTGTTGGTATACAGTAAGTGGTGTACAGGAAATGTCTGACTCAAAATGATAAGTGATGATGAGTGATGTTTACCTATATTTAATGCAGCTAGTAAAGTACAATGTAGCAACATTTTCTAAGCTATCATTAGTGTTAACAAAGTTAAACCTACCCACATATGCCTAGGTCTGGCTGCAGTCAAGATGGTGAATGGAATGTTTGTCATTGCCGTGTGCTTGCTTGAAGCAATGCTCTGTGGTGTTTACCCTTGCTGTAAGAAAATAACCTTTCCAAAAGCCCTACAGAAATGAAGTGGAGCAGAATTGATTGGATAAAAGCTGTTTGAATATCTGTAATATAGTAATTTTTTTAACAGTGGCTGTGAGACTGTGTTTTGGCCAGTGACAGCTTATAGGACAGAAAGCCCAATGCTAGTGTAATCAAATCAAATCAAATGTTATTGGTCACATACACATATTTATCAGATGTTATTGCAGTCGTAGTGAAATGCTGGTGTTCCTAGCTCCAACAGTGCAGTAGTATCTAACAATTCACAACAATACACACAAATCTAAAAGTAAAAGAATGGAATTAAGAAATATAAAAATATTAGGATCAGCAATGTCAGAATGGCATTGACTAAAATACAGTAGAATAGAATACAGTATATACATATGAAATTAGTAAAGCAGTATGTAAACATTATTAAAGTGATCAGTGATTCCATGTCTATGTACATAGGGCAGCAGCCTCTAAGGTGCAGGGTTGAGTAACCGGGTGGAAGCCGGCTAGTGATGGCTATTCAACAGTCTGATGGCCCTGAGATAGAAGCTGTTTTTCAGTCTCTCGGTCCCAGCTTTGATGCACCTGTACTGACCTCACCTTCTGGATGATAGCGGGTTGAACAAGCCGTGGCTCGGGTGGTTGATGTCCTTGATTATGTGACATTGGGTGCTGTAGGTGTCCTGGAGTGCAGGCAGTGTGCCCCATGGTGCCTTGGGCAGACCACACCACCCACTGGAGAGCCCTGCGGTAGCGAGCGGTGCAGTTGCCGTACCAGGCAGTGATACAGCCTGACAGGATGCTTTCAATTGTGTATCTGTAAAAGTTTGCGAGGGTCTTAGAGGGCCAAGCCGAATTTCTTCAGCCTCCTGAGGTTGAAGAGGCGCTTTTGCGCCTTCTTCACCACACTGTGTAGGTGGACCATTTCAGATTGTCAGTGATGTGTACTCCGAGGAACTTGAAGCTTTTCACCTTCTCCACTGCGGTCCCGTCGATGTGGATAGGGGCGTGCTCCCTCTGCTGTCTCCTGAAGTCCACGATCAGCTCCTTCATTTTGTTGACATTGAGGGAGATGTTATTTTCCTAGCACCACTCCGCAATGGCCCTCACCTCTTCCCTGTAGGCTGTCTCGTCATTAATGGTAATCAGGCCTACTACTGTTGTCGTCTGCAAACTTGATGATTGAGTTGGAGGTGTGCGTGCCATGCAGTCATGGGTGAACAGGGAGTACAGGAGGGTGCTGAGCACGCACCCTTGTAAGGCCCCTTGAGGATCAGCGTAGTGGAAGTGTTGTTTCCTACCTTCACCACCTGGGGGCGGCCTGTCAGGAAGTTCAGTACCCAGTTGCACAGAGCAGGGTTCAGACCCAGGGCCCCGAGCTTGGAGGGACATAGGGTGTTGAAGGCTGAGCTATAGTCAAGGAACAGCATTTTTACATAGGTATTCCTCTTGTTCAGATGGGATGGGGCAGTGCACAGTGAGATGGCGATTGCGTCGTCTGTGGATCTATTGGGGCGGTATGCAAATTGAAGTGTGTCTAGGGTGTCAGGTAAGGTGGAGGTGATATGATCCTTAACTAGCCTCTCAAAGCACTTCATGATGACAGAAGTGAGTGCTACGGGGCGATAGTCAGTTCAGTTACCCTTGCTTTCTTGGGTACAGGAACAATAGTGGACATCTTGAAGCAAGTGGGGACAGCAGACCGGGATAGGGAGAGATTGAATATGTCCGTAAACACTCAAGCCAGCTGGTCTGCGCATGCTCAGAGGACACGGCTAGGGATGCCGTCTGGGCCGGCAGCCTTGCGAGTGTTAACGCACTTAAATGTCTTGCCACGGAAAATGAGAGCCCACGGTCCTTGGGAGCGGGCTGTGTTGGTGGCACTGTGTCATCCTCTAAGCAGGTGAAGAAGGTGTTTACCTTGTCTGGGAGCAAGACGTCGGTGTCCGCGTCTTGACTGGTTTTCCCTTTGTAATCCGTGATTGTCTGTAGATCATGCCACATACGTCTCGTGTCTGAGCTGATGAATTGTGACTCCACTTTGTCTATGTACTGATGTTTTGCCTGTTTGATTGCCTTACGGAGGGAATAACTACACTGTTTGTATTCAACCACATTCCCAGTCACTTTGCCGTGGTTAAATGCGGTGGTTCGCGCTTTCAGTTTTGTGCGAATGCTGCCATGTTTCTACAGTTTTTGGTTGGTTTTGGGTGATGAACTCAGTCACTGTGTCCGTGTTTACGTCAATGTTATTCTCAGAGGCAACCCGGAACATATCCGGGTTGATCAAAACAATCTTGAAGCATGGATTCCAATTCCTAAAACCTTAGCACGGGTACTTCCTGTTTTGAGTTTCTGCCTATAGGAAGAGAGGAGCAGGTTGGAGTCGTGATCGGATTTGCCGAAGGGAGGGCGGGGGAGGGCCTTGTATTCATCCCGGAAGGGGGAGTCCCAATGGTTGAGAGTTTTTGATGCACGCGTACCACAGGCAACGTGTTGATAGAACTTCGGTAGCGTTTTCCTCATTTACTTTGTTAAAATCCTCATCTACAATAAATGCGGCATCAGGATATGTGGCTTCCAGTTTGCACAAAGTCCAGTGTAGTTCCTTGAGGGCCGTCGTGGTATTGGCTTAAGGGGGAATATAAACGGCTGTGACTGGAACCTAAAATAATTATCTTGGGAGGTATATGATCAGAATTTGATTGTGAGGTAATCTAGGTCGGGTGAACAAAAGGATTTCAGTTCCTGTACGTTGTCACAATCATACCATGAGTAGTTAATCATGAAACATACACCAACGCCTTTCTTCTTCCTGGAGAGTTCTTTATTCTTGTCTGCGCGATGTACTGAGAATCCAGCTGGCTGTATGGATGCGGCCTGTATATCCGGAGAACAGTCCCTGATGTCTCTCTGGAAAGATCCTCGCCCTGAGCTCGTCTACTTTATTGTCCAGGGACTGAACATTAGTGAGTAAATACTCGGACGCGGTGGATGGGGTGCACGCCTCCTGAGTTGGACTAGAAATTTCACTCCAAATACCTCTTCTCCGCCGGCATCTTGGAGCAGCCTCTGGGATAAGTTAAATTGCCCTGGGTGGTACAAACAAAGGATCCAATTCGGGAGTCGTATTTCTGGTCTTAATGCTGGTGAGTTACCGCCACTCTGATATCCAAAAGTTATTTCCGGCTTTATGTAATAACACAAAAAACATTCTGGGCTAATAAAGTAAGAAATAACACACAAAAAAACGAAATACTGCAAAGTTGCTTAGGAGCTAGAAGCAGAGCTGCCATGTCTGTCGACGCCATTTTCATGACACACCGGCTCATGTGTTTCCAACCTGATTTTGTCACTATGGCAGGCCTTAAAGTACAGTGCCTTCAGAAAGTATTCATACCCTTTGACTTCAAAATCAAATCAAATACAATTGTATTTGTCACATACATATGTTTAGCAGATGTTATTGCGAGTGTAGCGAAGTGCTTCTAGTCCCGACAGTGCAGCAATATCTAACATGTAATCTAAAAATTCCACAACTACCTAATACCCACAAATCTAAGTAAAGGAATGGAATAAGAATATATACAAGTAAATATATGGATGAGCAATGACAGAGCGGCATAGGCAATAGATGGTATAAAATACAGTATATCAGGGATGCGAACTAGTCACGTTTCGGTGAAATTCGCCGTTTTGAATCCAAAATAGGTGACCTACGTGAATCGTGCAGATCCGATGAGAAAAGTTTAGGGGGTAGAGGCTTTGGATCATTACTGGCTGTAAGCAAACGAGTGTTGCACGTTTGGAGAAATACCTGCTGTATCCAAGGCTCAGTCAGTCGTTCACATAACAACAGAATGCCGCACGCGACTGAAGAGAGAAGAGACAACCAATTTGCCAGTTACAGAATCAGCGCGCACTCTAGAAAGACAGCAGATAGTGCAAAGGCAGTTAACAGCAGTGTGTCCCCTGAACTATTAACGAAGAGGGTGGTGAGAAGCCTTAGCTAGCCAGAGAAATGTTTAGCAACATTAGCCTACTTAGCTAATCTAATAATTGAGTTTATTGTGTGAAAATGTTCTGGCTAATAAAGTCAGACAGCTAACATTAGCTAGCTA
The DNA here is from genome assembly GCF_901001165.1 of Salmo trutta. Classification (NCBI taxonomy): domain Eukaryota; kingdom Metazoa; phylum Chordata; class Actinopteri; order Salmoniformes; family Salmonidae; genus Salmo; species Salmo trutta. The sequence goes on from NC_042977.1 coordinate 15,852,661, forward strand.
ACGTTACAACATTAGATGAGCTAACATTAGTAACCTAACCAATTCGCTACAGTATTAACTGGTATACAACTCCTTGCCGTTCCTCAAGTTATAACGCGTTAGTTGCTTACTGGACCCTGGCAATCTGTGTGAAATGTTAACTAAGTAACTAGCTAACTACTATCTGTGTACTAATGTTTTCCCTCTACAGAATGTGATTAATTTTCAGAATGAGAGAATAAGGTGAAAATGAGGCGTTGCTTCATTCAGGGATGAAGTGTAGCTGGAGTTGGGCCTGGTTTATTATGCTAGATGTCAATAGAGGTGAAAGAAACGCCATACACTTTCCCTCTTTCAATACAGTGGATAAAAAGGGGGCATGCCACTGGTGTACTCTCTGCCTGAAAGAGATTATACCAACCAAGGGTATCATGCTCTGCTGGCACATTGTAGAACAGATGTCCACAGGCAGAAAGTGTACAATGTAATAATGTGCAGTGTAGCCCAAAGATATTGCTTTTGTTGTGTTGAACTTGACAGTAACACTTTTGTGTGAGTGAGGGGGGTTATTTTTGCACACATGTCGTCTTGTGCACTTGATCAATGTCTACTATAGTGGCCTGTTTGTTTCATTCTATTTCTACTTTAACCCTAGGATGCATAGTAAACATGGCACCCCAAGAATGCATATGCCGGGTCAAAATGACCCGAGAATGTAATATCTGTGTTTTATTTATATGTGTCTAAAATATTATCCATTTTGTGGAACATAATTATTTGGACCTTTTCAATAATTATTTTGTTTGAATTGTTTTTAGTCGCTCTTCAACAGTTTGATACACATTTCAATGATAACATATTATGAAAATTCATAACAGCTATTGAAAATCTTAGCATATTTTTATTACAATCAATCTTACAATCAAAGTTTCACATTCAACCTTTTAGTGTGAAGAACAAAATAAAACCACCTTAAGAATATTTTATAAAATTTCAAAACATTTATTTGAAAATCCAAAGTTAATCATCAATATAAACGACAACACTAACAATTGTGAATTCAGAAAACATGAACACGAAAAGGAACAAAGTGTGCGTCTTAGTCCATTCATTTGTTACAAACCACAAGCATATGACTGTGCTCTTTGCAGACTGGTGTGTTGCACTGAGAACACCAGCAGCTGACTTTTCCATCCTTTGCCCTTGGGCAGAGCTGGCACCTCTTCCTCTTCTGGCCCTGGCTGCTCTGAGTGGTGTCTTTGCAGAAAGGTGTGCTGAGAACACCAGCAGCTGACTTTTCTATCTTCTGCGTTGGGCAGAGCTGGCACCTCTTCTGGCCCTGGCTACTCTGAGTGGTGGTGGCATGGCTCTCTTGCATCACCCCACATCCTTCCATTGCCTCAGTTCTTCTGTGGAGATGGGAGAACCTTCCAGAAGAATAGCCATCTCTGCAGCACTCTAACAATCAGGCCTTAAGGTAGAGTGGCCAGACAGAAGCCACTCCTCAGTAAAAGGCACATGACAGCCCGCTTGGAGTTTGCCAAAAGGCACCTAAAGGACTCTCAGACCATGAGAAACAAGATTCTTTGGTCTGATGAAACCAAGATTGAACTCTTTGGATGGAATGCCAAGCGTCACGTCTGGAGGAAAGCTGCTCATCCACTGTGACGCAGTCGCTGGGTATGAACCTTTACAGTTTGCTGGAAAAGGTCCCACACATACCGGAATGCTGCCTCTTTGATCACTCTGGTCCTCCTGTCATCAAGCCTCAGGTAGTGACGGATATCCTCATATCTTCCGACTGACATGTTGGCCTTATACATTGGATTCTGCAGTTGATCCAAAAATAGCTCCCGTGTGGAGACATCCCACCTTTTCTCCATGCCAATGAAGGCCTTTAGTTCCTCTTTGTTGACCTCTCTCCACTCTGTCCCTTTTGCTGTTGCTATTCTCCGTCTGTAACGTCTGTCTTCGGGTAGAGAGGACCAAGGCGCAGCGGGTTGCGTGCTCATCATTATATTTATTTTAAATAAAGACTGTGAACACGGAAAAACAATAAACAACAAAACGACGACAGGAAACAGTTTAGCAGGCTATACACATAGCAGCAGTGCTAAAGACAACTACCCACAATCTACAAACAAAAACACAAACCTATATATAGGACTCTCAATCAGAGGCAACAGAAAACGCCTGCCTCCAATTGAGAGTCCAACACCCAATACTAAGTCATAAAAATAGAAATACAAAAACATAGAACATAACCCAAAACCTGGAAATAATAAATCAAACACCCTTCCAAACAAACCACCACTCCGAACCACATAAAACAAATACCCTCTGCCACGTCCTGACCAAACTACAATAACAAATAACCCCTATACTGGTCAGGACGTGACACCGTCCTTCTAAATTTGTACACTTTAGGACCTCCTCGGTGATGTTGTCACTAATGAACAGCCTCCCAGGCAACTTTTGGTGACACACAGGCCCTGGGCAGCTCCTCAGGATGTTAATGGCTTCTGGTCCAGCCTTTAGTGTGTGTGTGGGGGGGGGGGGGTCTTACTCCAGTAAGACCCATTTTTACTCAGTCTATTTGACTGGTTTTCACTCTCCTCAGAGGAAGAGTCCTCCCCATCTGGCCCAGCGTCGTCCGGGTTTGGCCGGGGTAGGCCGTCATTGTAAATAAGAATTTGTTCTTAACTGGCTTGCCTAGTTAAATAAAGGTTAAATAATTTAAAAAATAGAATAACCTTGCTAGACCTTGCTGTGTAGCTATTCAGCTCAAGTACTAGTAGTTCGTCATCTCACCTAATCCAGTTATGGGCAACATTTATTGGGTGGGGGCCACAAAAAATCTGAACTCATCCTGAGGAACCGCAGTTGCTTGCTGGTCTGCGTACCAACATCCATACCCACACATGCAGTCAGAGCTGTCCCTAGACTTTTGGGGGCCCTAAGTGAAATTTTGCGATTTGGATAATTTTGCCATGGTGGGGAGAGAAAAATGTGCAGTTTACAAAATAAACAATTTTGCATAAGCCTAAATCAATTACGGCACTGTTGACCACCCCCGAACTGGCACCCATCCTTCTGATGTTTCTTAATGTTCTTCTTCAGATAGTGTTTCAGTTCATCCTCCCAATGGCACATGTTCAAAGTGGATGGCCCTTGATAGTGTCTCTGACCTGAGCAGTGTACAGGTTGCTGGCTCGGACTCAGGTCTCACGGTAGAAGTGGTGAAAGACCATACTGAACGCCATTGTCGTCATTGCTTCAGCCGGATAGGGGAGGTTGAGGTTCACACAGTTCGTGGTCAAATGATCCCTACCATGCATCTAGATACCATCTGTGGTCACCTTCGCTATAACCTCGAGAGAGGACAGACCAGAACAACAGTTTAATTTAGGGCAGTTCTGAGTTATTTACAGTATGACAAATTATTATTACTACTACCAATATTGTTAATACATATTTCTAAAACAAATGTCAAAGACAATAACACACAGTTGAAACAATAATTTCTTTTCAAAATTGGCTTGTATTCACCTATCATCTTGGCGATCTCATTGCAGAGTTACAGGGTCAGGGAGTTAGAGGGCTAATCCTTAGGGAGAAATCCCGACCATCCAGCAGACCCAATCTGGTGAAAGTTGTTATTGAAGCAAGAAAAAAACGAAGAAAACTTCAACCCACTTGGAGTAACTCAACCATTACCAACATCTTTTTCCTTTTACTGGCAGGCATGTGAAGAAAAGCACTTTGCATATTTACCAAAGGCCCAGGGAACCTAATTTGCATATGTACCATAGGGGACCGGTAATACCCCGTTGGATACATGACTCTCACATCGTGACTCATGCGTCCCCAAAAACCAACACTGCCTAATAAATAAAAAATAACTAATCAAGTTACAGCTCTTGATAACTCCATAAAGGAAATAATTGTATCTCATAAGGTAATGGTTAAACAGACTAGAGACAGGTGTCCCAGTCTCAGGGGCAGCGCCCTCTCCCTGACCTTCACATGGCCTGAATCACACATAGGACTATTGATAAATTATAAACTTGTTTATGATCCGGGCACTTTTAACTGCTCTCCCAAGGCACTTGCCTTAGGAAGACTTTCAAAGGGAGAGATACATAATCATTCATAAACAGCCGTATATGGAATTCAGACACATTAGATTATGCAGTGTCCCGATAAGGTGAGTAGGTACCTTCTAAAGTTAACAATCCCAGAGCCCCTCTCTTGTAATTATTGTCAGTTTGACCTGTTGCATTGACATACAAACAGTCCCTGGGACATAAACTATGTTGGCGAGAGAAAAATGTGCAGTTTACAGCTAATTACCTGTAATTCTACATATTTTCCCATGGGACGTAGAGAAAATGTTGTAGTTTTAAAGAAAGTTTGCTGCAATTGTAACCATTCTGTCAAATGTGCAGTTTCACAGCAAATGTCCTGTATTTCTACACATTTTGCCATTGGGTGGAGAGAAATGCTTGACATTTTTAAAATGATATCTGAGTGAGAGTGACTAACAAAATCGACTATGATTACTACAAGTTTAGATAGCTGGGAAAATTAATTTACCAATCCAAAAAAGTGGCTGACATGGGCTAATTGAGTGACTGCCAGTGACTCACATAACAATAGAAAAACTGCTGATACACAACCAAACCTCTAAATTGCACTTTGTGTATTCTACTATTCTAACTCTCAACAATAAGTTGAGACCTCCACTGATGCCGCATTCACATGCTAGTCGGAACTAAGAAACTCTGAAATGTCTGATTTTGGTAATTTGTTGAACACGACACGTAATTAACTACAAGTTAGACATTTCAGAGTTTCCTAGTTCTGACTAGCACGTGAATGCGGCATCAGTTCCCTAAAAAAACTATTCTGCCACAAGTTGCCCGTCCCTGGTCTAATCAGAAACTGCAGTCAAGCCTTTAACAATTTTTTATTCTCTGGAGGATTTCAAGCTGAAGGAAGACATTCAAGGTGAAGGACTCTCGTCTAGACAAAGATAATCACATACTCATCATTAGTCTTTGACTCATTTAACACAGTGGTTGGAGACCACCCTGTCTCTTCACTTCCTCACCTCTAACCTTTATTGATTTTTTTTTTCTCTCTCTCTCTGATTCCCATCTCTCTCTCTGATTCCCATCTCTCTCCAGGTGTGTATGCGTTCGGACTGTTCTCCACAGACATCTTTGTAAACGCAGGCCAGGTTGTGACAGGAAACCTGTCCCCCCACTTCCTGACGGTGTGTAAGCCCAACTACACGGCCCTGGGCTGCATGCAGACCGCCCGCTTCGTCAACCAAAAGGGGGTGTGCACGGGAAACGAGGACGACATCATGCGCGCCCGCAAATCCTTCCCCTCCAAAGAGGCAGCACTCAGTGTCTACGCCGCGCTCTACACAGCGGTAAGTGTAGAACACTATTTGTAGAAGTTACTATTACGTATAATTTATTTATTACGTATTTGTTTGTTTGTTGGTGGGCTATTAGGGATGCAAGATGATATTACCACAGTTGGCTATTATACAGTACATACGCTGAAGTGGGGGATCTCATGCTAACTATGCATATCTGATCCTGCCGACTACGCCAAATGTACTACTAAGGACAGTTTGAAGATGATCTACGCCACTTTGTTTAACTTCATTGGGATAGTGGGCAGTATTTTCACGTTCGGATGAAAAGCGTGCCCAGAGTAAACTGCCTGCTACTCAGGCCCAGAAGCTAATATATGCGTATTATTAGTAGATTTGGATAGAAAACACTCTGAAGTTTCTAAAACTATTCTAGGGTTAGAACTAGGGTTTTTTGGCTGTCCCCATAGGATAACCCTTTTTGGTTCCAGGTAGAACCCTGTGGGGAAAGGTTTTACATGGAACATAATAGGGTTCTACCTGGAACCAAAATGCATTCTTCAAGTGGCCCGCCCAGGGTCAGTTTTGGCCCGCCCTCTAAGATTGGATGTCTCTGTTTTTCTCAAAGCGACTGATTTTATGTGAAGCCGGAGGGTAGAGGCTAGACATAGCAGTTTGGGGACATGCTTATCATTAACACTCATCCAGCATTAGAATGTTTAGAATACAGTATTTATATTTGCCTAATCATTTCTAATGTTTTGTTTGAATTATTTATTGTTGCCAGAGGAGGGGTACATTTGGAGTCAATGCAGAGTGAATGCAGGGCGAGTTATTCAAATTATTTCTGGTTAATACTGTAGGCAATGTCTCTGGGTCTCAGGGCTGCTCTGTGCCTACCAGCTAGAGCTTAGCGGTAATTGCTGCCTCTTGCTCTTCAGCCTTATTGGACATTGTCTCTCAGAATCAGACATAGACTCGGCTGCATAACCCTTGTCTCTCCTTCATGCTTGTCGCTAGAGGGGTGAGGGACTGGAGGTGAGTTGGAAGAGCAGAAACAATGTCCTCTCCAAACATTACCAGAGCAAATGTTTCATCTCCACTTCATTGAAACTGCAAATTAATTGAAAGTTTAAATATATACTGAACAAAAATATAAACGCAACATGTAAAGTGTTGGTCCCATGTTTCATGCGCTGATATAAAAGATCCCAGAAATGTTCCATACGCACAAAAAGCTTATTTCTCTCATATTTGTGCACAAATTTGTTTACGTCCCTGTTAGTGAGCAGTCTTCCTTTTCCAAGATAATCTATCAACCTGACAGGTGTGGCATATCAAGAATCTGATTAAACAGCATGATCATTACAGAGCTGCACCTTGTGCTGGGAAACATAACAGGCCATTCTAAAATGTGCAGTTTTGTCACACAACACAATGCCACAGATGTCTCAAGTTTTGAGGGAGCGTGCAATTGGCATGCTGACTGCAGGAAAGTAACCACGCCAGCCCAGGACCTCTACATCCGGCTTCTTCACCTGCTGGATCGTCTGAGGGGGCAGTTCTGAAGAGTATTTCTGTCTGTAATAAAGTCCTTTTGTGGGGATAAACTAATTCTGATTGGCTGGGCCCGGCCCCCCAGTGGGTGGGCCTATGCCCTCCCAGGCCTGCCCATGGCTGCCCCTGCCCAGTCATGTGAAATCCATAAATTAGGGCCTAATGAATTTATTTCAATTGACTGATTTCCTTCTACGAACTGTAACTCAGTAAAATCTTTGAAATTGTTGTGTTTATATTTTCGTTTAGTATAATTAACCTTTGGTGGCAGATTCAACATGACCTTTCAGCAAATGAACTACAGAGACTTATCTTTTTTAGAACGCTTAATAGTGTTTCTTTGCAACTGACCCTGGAGCGGTAAGAAAAGTAAGCCTTGCCTGAGTCAGACTCCTGCCCTATGGGCTATTCTATCTCCTGTTTCTGTAGTGTGAGGCAGCTTGACATACAAGTACAGCTCCATAGACAGCAGAGACACCAGGTCCCAAATGTTTTGTCTTTCATATGAAACGACTGGAAATCGAACACCCAACCTTCCAATCTGATGTACTGAGTACGGATACTATGCTTCTCGGAGTCATGGCTGATCAAGGACATGGATAATATACATCTAGCTAGTTTTTCTATGCATCGGCGGGACAGAATGGCAGATTCCGATAAGATCAGGGGGGTGATGTGTGTGTCTTTATTAACAGCTGGTGCACGCTCTCTAATATTAAGGAAGTCTCAAGGTTCCAAAAGGGTTCTTTGGCTGTCCCCATAGGATAACCCTTTTTGGTTCCAGGTAGAACCCTGTGGGGAAAAGGTTTTACATGGAACATAGTAGGGTTCTACCTGGAACCAAAATGCATTCTTCAAAGGGTTTTCCTATCGGAGAACCCTTTTAGGTTCTAGACACTTCATTATAAGCTCTAGACCAGGGTTATTTAACTCTTGCCCTACGAGGAGCGAAGCCTGTGGAACTGGCTTCGAGGTTCAGTGTTGACTTTGAGGGCTGTAGACCACACTATTCACCAAGAGAGTTTTCATCTGTATTTTTCGTAGCTGTCTATTTACCATCACAAACCGATGCTGGCACTAAGACCGCACTCAGCGGGCTGTATAGCGCCATAAGCAAAACCGAAAATGGTCATCCAGAGGGAGCGCTCCTAGTGGCCGGTGATTTTAATGAAGGAAAACCGAAGTCCGTTTTACATCATTTCTACCATCATGTCACCTGTGCAACTAGAGGGATAAAAACTCTAGATCACCTTTACTCCACACACAGAGACGCATACCAAGCTCCCCCCGCTCTCCATTTGGCAAATTGGACCATAACTCTATCCTCCTGATTCCTGCTGACATGCAAAAACTCAAACTGGAAGTACCAGTGACTCGCTTGGTCCGATGAAGTGGACGCTAATTCTTCAATGCTCGCTTCAAGGCAAGCAACACTGCACCATGCATGAGAGCACCAGCTGTTCCAGACGACTGTATGATCACGCTCTCTGTAGCCAATGTGAGTAAGATATTTAAACAGGTTAACATTCACAAGAATTACCAGGACGCGTATATAGAGCTTGTGCTTACCAGTTGGCAAGTGTCTTCACTGACATTTTCAACCTCTCCCTGACACCGTCTGTAATATCTACATGTTTCAAGCAAACCACCATAAGCACCTGTGCCTAAGAACGCCAAAGTAACATGTCTAAATGCCTACCGCCTGCTTTGAAAGGCTGGTCATGGCTCACATCAACACCATGATCCCAGACACCCTGGACCCACTCCAATTCGCATACTGCCCCAACAGATCCACAGATGATGCAATCTCTATTTCATTCCTCACTGCCCTTTCCCACCTGGGAAAAAGGAACACCTACATGAGAATGCTGTTCATTGACTACAGCCCATCGTTCAACACTATAGTGCCCTCTAAGCTCATCACTAAGCTAAGGACCCTGAGACTGAACACCTCCCTCTGCAAATGGATCCTGGATTTCCTGATGGACCACCACCAGGTGGTGAGTTTAGGCAACAACCCATCCGCCATGCTGACCCTCATCATGTGGGCCCCTCAGGGGTGCGTGCTGAGTCCCCTCCCGTATGCCCTGTTCACCCACGACTACGTGGCCGCGCACGACCCCAACAGTATTGTCTGCCGACGATGCGCCGGTGGTAGGCCTGATCACCGATGACGATGAGACAGACTATAGGGAGGAGGTCAGAGACCTGGCAGTGTGGTGCCAGGACAACAACCTCTCCCTCAACCTCGGCAAGACAAAGGAGCTAATCGTGGACTACAGGAAATTGGATCCCGAACTGGCCCCCCATTCATATCAACAGGGCAATAGTTGATGTGGACACCCGCTCCACTAAGGACCTATCATGGTCCAAACACACCAACACAGTTGTGAAGAGGACATGAAAACACCTCTTCCCCCTCAGGAGGCTAAAAAGATTTGGCATGGGCCCTCAGATCCTCTATGTTCTACAGCTGCACCATTGAAAGCACTTTGACTGGCTGCATCACTGCTCGGCATACGACCCGTAAGGCGCTACAGAGTGCAGTGCATACGACCCAGTACATCACTGGGGCCGAACTCCGTGCCATCCAGGACCTCTATACCAGGCGGTGTCAGAGGAAGGCCCTAAAATTTCTGACTCCAGCCTACCCAAGCCATTTGGAATTTACATTGACTCCCTTTATTATTTATTTATTTATCTTAGTTGTTTTGCACTGACTCCCTTGCGCTGGCTCTATGGACACTCACTAGACTCTACCCACACACTCACACATACTACACTGATACTCCAACACACACACACGCTCACACGTAAACACACACACTTTCACATTTCACATACTCTGCTGCTACTCTGTTTATTCTGTATTCTGATTGCCTAGCCACTTTTACCCCTACCCACATGTACATACTGTATTACCTGAACTACCTCGTACCCCTGCACATTGACTCAGGACTGGTACTCCTTGTATATAGCCTCGTTATTGTTTTTATTGTGTTACTATTTCCTTTTTTATTTAGCAAGTATTTGTCTTAATTTTTAACTGCATTGTTGGGAATGGGCTCATAAGTAAGCATTTCTCTGTAACGTCTACACCTGTTGTATTCAGCGCATGTGACCAATAAAATTGGATTTGATGTGTGTCTCCCTGCTGCAGATGTACATCACGTTAACAGTGAAGGCCAAGGGGACCAAGCTGGCCAAGCCTGTCCTATCTCTGGGTCTCATATGTCTGGCGTTTCTCACGGGCATCAACAGGGTGGTGGAGTACCGCAACCACTGGTGTGACGTCATCGCCGGATTCATCATCGGAGGGGCCATAGCAGTCTTCATGGTGAGGGATCTCAACGTCTTTATACTACAGCCTTCTTTTTAAAGATAGAGGGATCGTTTCTTTGAACGTGTTTGTTACGTATTGTTAGGTTCTTATTTTTCAGAGTAAATAACTCACGGACACTAGAGAAGCTAAACCAAGTTTAATTCTTCCCAAAGGTTCTGTACAGCTGTATTCAGACAGAAAAACATTTCTCTCCATCACAGTTATATACATCCCACTTAAGACACTCCTCCTTCTCTCCAATCCTTACATCTTATGGTTCAACAGAAAGAGGGTAACAGGATACCAAACCCTTATTACTCCCTTAAGGGAATCTGTCCTCACCTCCTGACCTCAACCCTCACCTCCTGACCTCAACCCCTCCTTCACCTAATCCACAGATATCCATCTGTCTTCCCTATAATCAACAGTTGCTCTCCTCTCATCCGCCCAACACATTCTAAAGCCTTCTGTCTTTCTACAGAGAACCCTTAACTTCTGACATAAAACCCAGTCTCTTTCACTCTTTCTATTCAAGGCTTCTTCTCTATCATTTATTTAATGTCTCAATGTTCAAAGTTTAGCCGATTCCAACGGTCCTTCCTCTTGAACAATAGCGTCCTAATGTTCAATTTAAAATAAACTTCGAAATTACTTATAAATGGATAAACCATGACAATAAAATATGAATTTACACAAAAACAAAAACAAATGATCATAAAACATTAATTACACAATCTAACAAATGGAATAAACAATGAACAACATTCACCTCGAGGTTTACAAATTAAGAGACTTATGGCATCTGTACTATGATCACACAATTTTATTCCCATCTATCATCACATAACAAAATGCCATTCCAGCTGAATCTGCTGTCTTGTTATATGTCAGATGGAGCGGCTTTGGTTAGTCCACTTCCCCCTTCTGGTTCCTAAGAGAGTAATTGCACAAGACTTGAAAAGCAACAAAAAGACACACAAAACATAACAGTATTAACAATGTGATAAGCTATGCATAAATATAAATATACATGAAAACCAGAGTCTGAGACCCTGACAATTCCCACTCTCTCTTCACCTGACTCTATGCCTCCCGGATACTTTCCTGCTGAGTTCCACAAAAATTAAAGCTCTAAAAAGCTTCCTCATGCTTTCGCCCAGTCTTCCCCTTTTGGCCCCAGGTTCCGAGAGGTGTTCCCAAGTCATGACATTTTCACTTTGTTCCCCATCTCCTCCATTTCACCTGATAGGCACGTCACCTGAAATGCAAGTGCGTATCTCTAATCAACATTACATCCTCTTGAGGTAACTCAGCACTGTATATGCTTTCATATCAATGCCTTCAACATTTTGTTCAGAGTATAATGACCCCTCTATCCTCTATCATATGATGCATTAACCAATAAAGCAGCTAACCCCAACTATGATGTTTATAGTAGCTCCCAGACCCCACCCATCTGTATGTCTTACAGTGGAAACTAGTTGGTCTCGCTCCGCTTCCTCTGTCATGGTGTTTTCACTCACCCATTATGCAGTTGGACCTCACTTCATGTGAGAACTATGCACCCCCCCAAGGAGAGACATGACAATCTTTACCACTGCAGGTACTGTATGGAGTAGTGTGAGTCCCAAACCAACGCTGTCCCAACACCCCCGCCTGGTGTCTCTAGATGTACACTCAATCTCCAGAATTCAGCCCGTGCCCTTGGTTATATCTCTGCTTCCACCTGAGGATATACACACTGCAACACATGGGTCATTTCCTGACATCATAATTAGTGATATTTGAATAACCACATCCCCTGTCCTCCCATCGGTCCCCCAGTTACCAATCCATGTGACATGAGTCATCATCAACTGATATCCCAACAATGCTACTAAAGTAACCATTGCTACTTCCAACATGGCCCATGACTATAGTCTCACAATACTACCTCATTTGTGCAGTAGCCCAATTCCATGCTATCAATATAGCATCCTACGCTACTAGTACTGCTCCTTCAGTTACTGTCCCCACAGCGCCTGCCGTGAGAATACCTCCTCCATGTAATCTGTCAAATGTTCACCGGCTGTTAGAAATTGGAGAAAAATTTATGAGTTGGGAACAATATCCAACCTAACAAAACTCTGAGTCACAGGTGTCCTGAAAGTTTACCATAGTGTCTGAAATGCCACCACTATCTCTTCTACTCTTACCATGATCTAGGTATGTGTAATGTTCAACTAAATCCCCATATTGTGTACAGTTAGCTGCTCTCCCTCTTCTATGAGCCATCTCCTGTAACAATATACAGTCTCTGGGGAATGATAGAGGATTATCATTACATCTAACCCATAACACACTATACTCCTAATGCATTTTCTACAGTTATAAACATCCTAACACATTCTCAAATCAGTTAGTCAATATACATCATTCCCTCCTCTGGAACAATGAACACTCATGTTCCACAAAACCTAAAAACATATTAACTTGAAAAGGAAAAAAGAAACAAAGTACATGTTTAAAACATAGCACAACTCATTGATGCGTTGGAACATAACAATTCTGAATACAGGGTAAAACAATAAAAACGTTCATGGTTGTCCCAAGCTATTATCCAGTGATTCCCCCAAACAAACCACCTCCCCTCAGGATGACACTTAGCGATAATAACCTTCTCTTAATACTATCGCTAAGACAAATGTCAAAAAGCATGACATAATGTTACTGCTAAAACCATTTTCTAAATGAGTCCATACTCCCTTATTCTACTGGCGACCTCTAGGAAGAGTTACCAGGTCCTGAAGATAGCACCCTAACCCCTCGCATAATTCCCACTCCAGGATCCCAATCTGGTGATATTTGTATCAAAACAAAAACACAACATGAAATCAGCAATACATATATCACATTTCATTTGAAGTAACTGTCATCCCTTATCAGCATATATTTTCCTTTCTATATGCAGCCTGAACACAGTGCCACTGTATAAGTACCCAAAGACCAGGACCTCAGGCAACTGGTAATTTTCCCCTTTCAAACACGTGATTAAACAAAAACATGTTAAATCAAAAATAAACAAATTCGAATAACTAATCAACTTAGACTTACAACTCTTTATAACTCCCTACGGAAATAATAATAATCTCCTAAAGTAATGGTACAATTTGGATAGAGAATGGTGTTTCTCATGAATTTTATAATGAAATCCCCCGTTCCGTCAATTTCTAATGAGGGTGATCGTTTCTCATTAGGAATTGTGTGTGTACAGGGCTTTCTACACCATTAAAATGTTTCCTCTCCCTTCCTTTCCCTTCGGAAACCATTTAAATACCTCTTCAAACATTTCCATCCTCCTGCATACCCAATTTAACTGCATTGAAAAGACCCCATCCAATAAATCCCACAACATGGCGACAGTATCTCTCCACCGAGTCTAACGATTCACTGGTCTCCTTTTCCCCATGATTCTCCATAACCACCACACCACATAAAAATTTAAAGTTCATTTTAGGTTTGGTAAGCCCTATACCAATTCCTCGTGATCCCAGTTCATTTTAGATTAGGTAACCCCTATACTAATTCCTCGTGACCCCTCCATTCTTTCGTCCATTCTAGAATTCCATTCCAGAATAAGACGACGTCAAACGTAAATGTATTTAAAAATAAAACCACATAAAATAACCTTCTGCATTTGCAAGGAGTGTTTGGCCATATAATTTAAATGTTTTACCTTTAGAATCCATTCCCCTGGCATTTCGCCTAGAATCTTCAACCCAAAATATGTTTTCCTGTGACAAATTTAGCCATCGTAAGGAATCCGCAATATATACATGTGGTTTTCTAACACTTTCTCTCACCAAGGTAGCCATTCCGTCTGCTTTACGATTCCTTATGGCGATTTTGTCTGTACGACTAGTATGAGCTTTACATTTCCCCACTGTTAATTTACTGGGTAACTGACATGCTTCTGATAATGCCTCTACCTCCAGACCATTTTTATTGGTGTTCCTGTCGCTGTTAACGTGCCCCGTTGTGTCCACAATGTATCGATATCATGAACTACTCCAAATGCATACCACACACAGCGTACCCCGTTATGTTACTCTCTTCCCTTCTGTGTTCATGTAACTAGAGCCATCTGTATACAATATTTTTCCAGATTCCAATGCTGTCTCTTGCAAATCAGGCCTAGGTTTTGGAGTAATCTGATCTGGGTCACATGTATGCAATTCACCCTCCCCATGCAACAGCATTAACGACGCAGGTTCCAAAGCACCAATCTTCTGAAATCGTAGATTTTCCCCATTTAACGTTAACTCCCATTTTGTCCATCTTGCACTAGTAACATGTGCTGTTCACTATGGTTGCTACTGCGTGTGTAACGTACAAATCAACTTTTTTACCCATTTGTAATGTTATGCAACACCATTTCTGTCGCCTGTACCGCCCTAAGGTAGTGTAGCAATCCTCTTGGCCCTCTTAATTTTTGCGTAACCATCGTGTAACCATTTATTTAATATCTCAATGTTCAAAGTTTAGCCGATTCCAACAGTATGCATTACATGCTTATTATATGCTTGCTACATTTAACTCTTCATGATAAGGCCCTCTCAGTGGTCACATGTACATGCTTTTTACATGTAACATGTTTGAACTCTATACAGTCCAAGGTGAAAGTCTACACATCCCTTGCACAGTCTTCACATTTTGCTGCCTTAAATCTAAAAAGGGATTAGGTTAGATTTGTTCCCCCCTACTGATCTACACAACGTCCTCCACATGTTCAAAGTGAAAGAAAAGAAATGACTTATTCTGGTCCAAGTAAATTTGCCTACATAGCATGATATTGTGTAAGTGGGAAATTCTGGTCTTGAATTTACCTTGGTAAGATTTCAGGGAATAGAAAAGACTGCTCTATGAATAGTTTATATGAGATGAATGCAGTGATGACAATATACTATGACACCACATTCCAAGACTTGTCACGTCCTGACCAGTAATAGAGGCTATTTGTTATTATAGTTTGGTCAGGACGTGGCAGGGGGTGTTTGTTTCATGTGGTTTGGGCTATGTATTTAGGTAGAGGGGTATTTGTTTTATATGGTTCGGGGTGTGTGTATGTAGAGGGGTGTTGGATTTATGTGTTCCGGGGTTTTTGGTTTATGTTCTTGTTTTGAATTCTAGGGTTTCTATGTTGTGTATTTCTTTGTTGGCCTGGTGTGGCTCTCAATCAGGAACAGCTGTACATCGTTGTTTCTGATTGAGAGTCATACTTAGGGAGCCTGTTTTCCACCTGTCCCTTTGTGGGAGATTGTTTTTGCACTGCTGTGTATAGCCTGCGAAACTGTCGTACTGTCGTTCTTTGTTTATTGTTTTTTCGTGTTCACCTATAAATAAAATAATGATGAGCACGCAACCCGCTGCGCCTTGGTCTTTAACCTACGACAACCGTGACAGAATCTCCCACCACAAATGGACCAAGCAGCGGGGTAAGGAGCACGAGGAAGAAGGATGGACATGGGCGTAGATGAGGATGAGTATTTCCAGGGCTATGGAGGAGTTAAGGGAGCCCAAGAGGCAGCCCCAATAAAAAAAAATTGGGGGGCACACGGGTAATTTGGCTGGGCGAGGATTAAGCCCCAAGCCAAATCCCCGTGCTTTTTTTAGGCAACATATGACTGGACAGGTCCCGTGCTTAGGGGTAATGCTTACTGTGGCGAGGCCAAGTATTTTCAGGCCGGTGTGCGCAGTGCCAGCCCCCCGCATTTGCCAGGGGGAAGTGGGCACTCAGCCAGTATGGGCGGTGCCAGTCCTGCGCTCGAGACCGCCAGTGCGCCTCTACGGTCCAGTGTTTACCGCTCCTCGCACTAGCCTTGAATTGCGTGTCTCCAGTCTGATACCTCCAGTACCAGCACCACTCACTAGGCTTCCAGTGCGTCAGCCCAGTCCACCTCGGCCTGTTCCTTCTCCTCGCACTAGCCTTGAGGTGCGTGTCCCCAGTCTGGTACCTCCACTACCAGCCCCACGCATTAGGCTTCCAGTGCGTCAGCCCAGTACCTCGTCCAGAGTGTCCGGCAACAGTACCTCGTCCAGAGTGTCCGGCAACAGTACCTCGTCCAGAGTGGGATCCGGCAACAGTACCTCGTCCAGAGTGGGATCCGGCAACAGTACCTCGTCCAGAGTGGGATCCGGCAACAGTACCTCGTCCAGAGTGGGATCCGGCAACAGTACCTCGTCCAGAGTGGGATCCGGCAACAGTACCTCGTCCAGAGTGGGATCCGGCAACAGTACCTCGTCCAGAGTGGGATCCGGCAACAGTGTCTAGTCCGGCACCGAGTGAGACGGCCTACAGTCCGGCACCGAGTGAGACGGCCTACAGACCAGAGCTCCTAGAGTCGCCCTACAGTCCAGAGCTCCCAGAGCCCAGTCCAGGGTCTTCAGTGACTGGCCTCAGGCAGAGGTATGCAGTGGGGGTGGTTTGGTCCGGTAGGGGATTAAGGCCTGAGCCTAAGCCACCTCCACTGTAGGAGGTTTGGGGAGGGGGGGTGTAGCACAGGAGCCGTCGGTGGCGGCAGCCACCCTCCCTTCCCTCCCTTTAGATTTGGGATTTATTTTTGGGGGGTCATTTTTGGTTATTTGTGTGAGGTGCATCCAGGGTCTGCACCTTTTGGGGGGGGTACTGTCACGTCCTGACCAGTAATAGGGGTTATTTATTGTTATTGTTTGGTCAGGACGTGGCAGGGGGTGTTTGTTTCATGTGGTTTGGGCTATGTATTTAGGTAGAGGGGTATTTGTTTTATATGGTTCGGGGTGTGTGTATGTAGAGGGGTGTTGGATTTATGTGTTCCGGGGTTTTTGGTTTATGTTCTTGTTTTGTATTCTAGGGTTTTTATGTTGTGTATTTCTTTGTTGGCCTGGTGTGGCTCTCAATCAGGAACAGCTGTACATCGATGTTTCTGATTGAGAGTCATACTTAGGGAGCCTGTTTTCCACCTGTCCCTTTGTGGGAGATTGTTTTTGCACTGCTGTGTATAGCCTGCGAAACTGTCATACTGTCGTTCTTTGTTTATTGTTTTTTTGCGTTCACCTATAAATAAAATAATGATGAGCACGCAACCCGCTGCGCCTTGGTCTTTAACCTACGACAACCGTGACAAGACTGTCCTAAAAAATCCTCTGGGATGTCCCTGGAACATACCGGGAACTAGACAAAATCTCCAGGGGACCATAATACAATGCCCAAGAACGTCCTAAAAACGTCCTTGTGGTCGTCCCTGGGAAAATGCGAGAACTACACAAACCTCCAGATGACCATGAAACAAAATCCTGACCACTTTTGGCACACACATCGCGGGCGGTGAGGTCAGCATGTAATGGACATCATAATACCTTATTATAAAGTTATACTGTGACCAAACCGGAACCTGTACTGAATATCTTCTTATGGTCCCGAGGTTATCGTTATGTTTTAATATTCCTGGAATGTTCCCAGAACGTGAGTCGGATAAAGTCTCGCCAAAACCCTTAAATGGACCTAATGGGAACTTTGCAGAATGTCTTTAGGACAACCCTGTGTTTGCCTGTGTCCCTTCTCTCTCACCATCTTTTAAAAAAGAGGCGCCAGGGATAGCCACAAGATGTAGGATGAAATTTCCTCTAAGCATTGATCTAAGGCCTGTTTTACCATTTCCTCCCAATGATTAATCTTAAGACTGTCATAGATTGATCCTTGTTTAACTATCTACTGTAGATCTGGGTGGAAAACCTGGAAAAATCACTGGTCATGGCTCAGTTCTGTTTTCTGTAAGTACATGGAGTAGCCAGGCAAATAACAAAAGTAACCAACCAGGGAGTTCTGGGCTTGAGGTTCGGGGGGAAAACATTGCAGAACAAGCTCTATTTTGGTGGCCTCTGGTACATTCAAATGCCTTGAAATACACAGCTAATTTGAATACTTTAAGCACTTTACCTCCAAGATTGTGGTATTGAGTAAAAATACATTACTTTACAATTAAAATTACTGAAAATGTATGAATTCAGTGTTTCGGATATCGTCTATCGTCTAGGCCTATATGATCAGGACTATTTTTCTAAGTAAGATAACCTTTTTTAACATTTAACCTGTGTCCTCTTGAGATTAAAGTCATATTTACAGTTTTACAATAATGTTTGTTCGTCAAATGACAGTGCATTCGGAAAGTATTCAGACCCCTTGACTTTTTTCACATTTTGTTACTTTATAGCCTTATTCTAAAATGGATGAAATTGTTTTTTTCCCTCATCAAAATACACACAATACCCCATAATGGCAAAGCAAAAACAGTTTTTAGATTTTTTTGGCACATTTATGGAACAAAAAACCCCAGAAATAATGCATTTACATAAGTATTCAGACCCTTTACTCAGTACTTTGTTGAAGCACCTTTAGCAGCGATTACAGCCTCGAGTCTTCTTGGGTATGACGCTACAAGCTTGGCGGAGTTTCTCCCATTCTTCTCTGCAGATCCTCTCAAGCTCTGTCAGGTTGGATGGGTAGCGTTGCTACACAGCTATTGTCAGGTATCTCCAGAGTTGTTCGATCGGGTTCAAGTCCGGGCTCTGGCTGGGCCACTCAAGGACTTTCAGAGACTTGTCCCGAGGCCACTCCTGTGTTGTCTTGACTGTGTGCTTAGGGTCGTTTTCCTGTTGGAAGGTGATCCTTCATCCCAGTCTGAGGTCCTGAGCGCCTTGGAGCAGGTTTTCATCAAGGATCTCTCTGTCCTTTGCACCATTCATCTTTCCCTTGATCCTGTCTAGTCTGCCGCTGAAAAACATCCCCACAGCATGAAGCTGCTACCACCATGCTTCGCCGTAGGGATGGTTCCAGGTTTCCTTCAGACGTGATACTTGACATTCAGGCCAAAGAGGCCAATCTTGTTTTCATCAGACCAGAGAATCTTGTTGCTCATGGTCTGAAAGTCATTTAGGTGCCTTTTGGCAAACTCCAAGCAGGCTGTCATGTGCCTTTTACTGAGTTGTGTCTTCTGTCTGGTCACTCTACCATAAAGGCTTGATTGGTGGAGTGCTGCAGAGACGGTTGTCCTTCTGGAAAGTTCTCCCATCTGCACAGAGGAATTCTGGTGCTCTGTCAGAGTGATCATCTGGTTCTTGGTCACCACCCTGAATAAGGCCCGTCCCTGATTGCTCAGTTTGGCTGGGTGGCCAGCTCTTGGAAGATTCTTGGCGGTTCCAACGTTCTTCCATTTAAAATGATTGAGGCCACTGTGTTCTTCGGGACCTTCAATGCTGCAGACATTTTTTGATACCCTTTCCCATGTCTCGGAGCTCTATGGGCAATTTCTTTAATTGTCATGGCTTGGTCGACTGTCGGACCTTATATAGACAGGTGTGTGTGTGTGCCTTTCTAAATCATGTCCAATCAATTGAATTTACCACAAGTGGACTCCAATCAAGTTGTAGAAACATCTCAAGGATGATCAATGGAAACAGGATACACCTGAGCTCAATTTCGAGTCTCATAGCAATACTTATGTAAATAAGATATTTCTGTTTTTTATTTATACATTTAAAACAGTTTTTGCTTTGTCATTATGGGGTTTTGCATGTAGATTGATGAGGGAAACAAAATGATTTTATAAATTTTAGAATAAGGCCGTAACGTAACAAAATGTGGAAAAAGTCAAGGGGTCTGAATATTTTCCAATTGCACTGAATGTATTTTATTGGCTCTGCTGCTGTGGACACTTAGGGTAAGGAAACCAATGTCATTTTGTAATTTGGGTGAACTATCCCTTTAACAGTTTGGCCTTTCAATCAATCACTGTGGTTGGGATTGTCAGGGGAGGGGGCAGGGTGTTTTTGAGTCACAGAGTTGTTAGGGTTTCAGACCTGTCAATCACTGTGGGTGGGACTTAGAGGAAGGCTGTAGATTAGTAGTCAAGTCAGAAAAACTAGTCTAGTCTACTCTTTCAATTGAATTTATTATGGCAAAATCTAAATCTAGTCTACACTTCAATTGAATTTATTGTGGCAAAAACCTAAAAATGTTTTGTGTTCTTTCAAGTTAACATTGATTCCCTGTTGAGAAAAATATAGAATCACAGGAAATGGTTTTAAAAATGCTTACATTTTCAGGGGGAGGACCCTCAGACCCCCCTCCAGATACAAAGTCAGGCACCCATGAATAGACCTACAGGTATGATTCAGTGGAGGCTGCTGTTGCGGGGCAGACGACTCATAATAATGTATGGAACGGAGTAAATGGAATGTTATCAAACCATGTGTTTGATCTATTTGACACCATTCCATTCATAATGCTCCAGCCATTACCACGAGCACATCCTCCCCAATTAAGGTGCCTCCAACCTCCTGTGGTATGATTCCTTGTATCCTGATGGCTAATATCCAGTTACTGGAAAATAAACTTTGTGAACTCGAGTAAAGCTTCAATTACAGAGGGACATCAGGGAATGCTGAATCTTGTTTTTACAGACACATGGCTTACATACAATTCACTCGACTGTGCTTTTTAATTTTACGTATGGATCGTATGGTGGCTTCTGATTAGAGTATGCTGGAAGGTGTATGCTTCCTCGTCAACAATTCCTGGTGTACCGAAGTTGAAAAGGTCTCCAGCTCCTGTTCACCCGACATGGAGCTTCTGATGCTACAATATGTCGAGGGAATTCACTTCTGTTATTATCACAGCTGAGTACATACCCCTACAAGCAAACATCAAGGCCGCACTTAGTGAACTGTATAAGCACATTAACCAGCAAGAATTGTCTCACCTGGAAGCAGTCTTTATTGCCGTGGGAGATTTTAACCAAGCAAATTTTAAACAAATGATTCCAAAGTATCGCCAACATTTAAACTGCCACACGAAAGCGAACAACGTGCAGGACCATGTGTACGCAAACAGCCGTGATGTGTACAAAGCCATCCCTACCCCCACTTCGGCCAATCAGATAACGTCTCTCTGTTCCTTCTCTAAGCCTACAAGCAGCAACTCAAGAGGGAGCCATCAATACAGAGAATAGTGAGGCGCTGGACATAGGAGGCAGACTCGATGCTGCAGGACTGTTTTGAAAATACTGATTGGAATATGCTCAAAGATTCATCCACCCAGGATTCATCCATCAACATTGAGGAATATACATCGTCAGTCACAGGCTTCATTAGGAAATGCGTTGATGATGATGATGTACCCACAATGACAATCTGGACATACCCCAACCAAAAAAACCTGGATGAACTGAGAAATCCATACCTTGCTGAGAGCCCGTAGTTCAGAATTCAATGTCAGCAGAACGAACCCCGACGGCTCTGTGTCGTGCAACGCGTACAATGCAAGTAGGTAGGAGCTCTGCAAATCCACCTGTGTGGTGCACACACACATACAGTATATGCATTCATGCTACACACAAATTACAACTACTGCTACCAGACTCAATTTGCTCATACTGCACAATTTAAACACTTGCCCTCCAATCCCTCCTTGTGTAAATATTGTACTATAAATTGTGCCTTCCTGTATTATACTTATGCTAAAATGTCTATTCTATTCTACTCAGCCATTTACTTTGTTCATATTTTTATTTTCTTATTTCTTATTGTTGTTGCATTGTCGAGAAGGAACCTGCAAGTAAGCATTTCGTTGGAGAGTGTATACCATGTGTATCCTGTACATACGACTAATAAAACTTGAAACATGATTGAAGCATGTTGGTGATGAGGCCTACATGCTTCAAGCAAACTTGATGATTGAGTTGGAAACGTGTCTGGCCACGCAGTCATGGGTGTACAGGAGGGAGCTGAGCACACACCTTTGTGGGGCCCCCATGGCGAGGATCATCGTGGCGGAGGTGTTGTTGCCTACCTTTACCACCTGGGGTCGGCCAGTTAGGAAGTCCAGGCCCAGTTGCACAGGGCGCGGTTCAGGCCAAGGGCCCCGAGCTTAGTGATGAGCTTGAAGGGCACTATGTTGTTGAAGGTGAGTGTTCAATCAATAAATGGTGTTCAATGGTGACCCGATCCTGTAGGTTCATGCTCTACAACATTCGCGGAGTACGACCCTGCCTTACACAGGAAGCGGCGTAGGTCCTAATCCAGGCACTTGTCATCTCCCGTCTGGATTACTGCAACTCGCTGCTGGCGAGGCTCCCTGTCTGTGCCATTAAACCCCTAGAACTCATCCAGAACGCCGCAGCTCGTCTGGTGTTCAACCTTCCCAAGTTCTCTCACATCACCCCGCTCCTCCGCACACTCCACTGGCTTCCAGTTGAAGCTCGCATCTGCTACAAGACCATGGTGCTTGCCTACGGAGCAGTGAGGGGAACGGCACCTCCGTACCTTCAGGCTCTGATCAGTCCCTACACCCAAAGAAGGGCACTGCGTTCATCCACCTCTGGCCTGCTCGCCTCCCTACCTCTGCGGAAGCACAGTTCCCGCTCAGCCCAGTCAAAACTGTTCGCTGCTCTGGCACCCCAATGGTGGAACAAGCTCCCTCACGACACCAGGACAGCGGAGTCAATCACCACATTCCGTAGACACCTGAAACCCCACCTCTTTAAGGAATACCTGGGATAGGATAAAGTAATCCTTCTAACCCCCCCCCCCCCCAAAAAAATGATATAGATGTACACAGAGGGTGTTCTTTAACGGAATTCTCTTCAACATAATCCAGGTAGAGTCAGGCATACCCCAGGGCAGCTGTCTACTAATGACCTGCCACTGGCACTGAGTAAAGCCTGTGTGTCTGTGTGCTGATGACTCAACATTATACACGTCCGCTACCACAGCAAGTTAAATCACAACAAAACTTAACAAAGAGCTACAGTCAGTTTTAGAATGGGTGGCAGGTAATAAGCTAGTCCTAAATATTTCAAAAACTTAAACCATTGTATTTAGGACAAATCATTAACTAAACCCTAAACCTCAACTAAATCTTGTAATGTGGAAATTGAACAAGTTTAGGACTAAACTGCTTGATGTAACCCTGGATTGTAAACTGTCATGGTCAAAACATTGATGCCACGGTAGCTAAGATCGAGAGAGGTCTGCTTTCTTGACGTTGCTATCAACAAAACAAGTCCTACAGGCCCTAGTATTGTCACACCTGGACTACTGTCCAGTCATATGGTCAATTGCCACAAAGAGGAACATAGGCAAATTACAATTGGCCCAGAACAGAGCAGCACCTCTGGCCCTTAAATGTACACGGAGAGCTAACATCAATAACATGCATGTCAATCTCTCCTGGCTCAAAATAGAGAAGCGATTGACTGCATCACTGCTTGTCTTTTTGGGAGCTGTTCAAACGGCTAGCACACGGCTCCAACACCCATGCATAACCAGCAAGACATGCCACCAGAGGTCTCTTCACAGTCCAAGTCCAGAACAGACTCTGGGAAACACACAGTACCACATAGAGCCATGACTACATCAAGTAACTCAAGCAAGCAGTAAAATCAGATTTAAAAATCAGATAAAACTACACCTTATGGAACAACAAGGACAGGCACACGCACGCATACGCCAACATATGCTAAACACACTACACACACGTACATTGTAATGTAGAAATATTATGGTATTATATATTTTGTATTGTAAATATGTAGTAGTAGAGTAGTGGTGTAATAATGTGTTGTATGATGTTAAATAAAGTAGTACATGTCGGGTGATGTAATTGCCTTAATCCTGTTTGGACCTTGGCAGCAGCTAATGGGGATCCTTAATAAATGCAAATGCTAATCTGTTGTCTTCTATCGTATTTTGGACCAGAATGAGGCTCTCTCTTCACTTCCTATTGATCCTGCAGTGAGGATTCAAGACCTTCGTCGAATGTATTCATAATTTATCTGCAGATAATCGCCAAAAAGCAGTAGTAGCCTACCAGTATGCACGTGCCACAAAACAATAATTACGTGAATTTCAACTCATCGTTACCAGTTACATTACATAGGACGTGTAAATTCACTCACAGGAGATGAGGAAGAAGCATCATGCTCTCCTCCATAAATGGATTTGACTTCAGCCAACCACAGGGCACAAAAATAACACCGGTGCCAAGAGGTGGGACAGACAGCAGACTGACAAACTGTACAAACCAGCAGTCTCCCTGTCATCGCTCGCTTTGTGACTGACAGGTGCCTGTCCTACCAATAGATCACTGTAAGATGCATATCGTTCATTCTAGCGGGAGAAGGCTGTACGGATTTTTCTGACTAGCGAATTGAAACGTTTAAATGAAAAGAAACAATGACAATGTTATTGTGAATTTAGCCGACGGCCGGCACTTATGGAAAACATTGGGTTGTCCCCCTAGTATGGCTGGATAATTGGCTCAGATGAACACAGTAGGGCCACGTGGATCTGTTGTGTTTAGTATAGGGAAAGTGACTGAGCTCCTCTGTGAGTGGGCTCCTTTTGATGTCTCTGCAATACACGTATTAGTTGGTGTGTCTCTTGCTAGAGTGAGTATGAAAACTGTTAGATTTGCTTGAGTTTCTCGGATTTCAGAGCACTAGTCTATGGAGAAATCTTGCTTAATTGGTTGTTGCATACAAATTGGTTGTGGAAACATTAGTGCAAAGTTGCTGCTCGTGGCATGTCTATCCTCAACAACTCTAAATTACTACTAGCACAAAGATCATCCATTTCTGACAGGATAGGTGGAGAGTTGTAGTGTAAAGTGTGTCCCAAATGTCACCCTATTTCCCTATGTAGTGCACCACTTTTCTAACAGGGCCCTGGTCAAAAGTAGTGCACTGTGTAGGGAATAGGGTGCCATTTGGGACAGAAGCCTAGTATGACCTAGTTAACGAGAATGGGGAAAGGGGAAAGGTGGGAAAGGACCCAGCAGGAGATATCTGAGATCAAACCACCGTATAACAGGCGAGCAGGTGCACATCACGCGTCATCAGCAAGAAAGCACAGTGCCTAACAGAAAACAGCAGGGTGCCTGGGCCATGGTGTGTGTGTGTGTGTGTGTGTGTGTGTGTGTGTGTGTGTGTGTGTGTGTGTGTGTGTGTGTGTGTGTGTGTGAAAACCGCAGGGTGCCTGGAACATGGGGTAAAGGTGTGTGTGCAGGTTTACTTGCATCCATGTCTGTGTCTTGTGTGTGTCTGCATGTTTTTTCCCCTCAAGTGTTATTATAGAGTACATGAACCTATAACTACAGAATGTTATATTCTGGATGCATTCATAACATGTGTATGTGTCTCACGTTAAGGCACATATGTCTTTTACCTTTGATGTGCCCTACTTTTGTCAATTCTCTGTACGCTTGTGCCCTGCTTGTGTTATTCACTCTCACATGCAGTGTTCAGTGATGCATGTGTATATAATTTAGTGCCGTGGCGTAAGATTACAACTTGCGCACAAACGATTATTACTACATTGCAATTTCATAACATACCATATCTGAAGCAGAGTACTACAGCAACCTGCTGAGATAATGGAAGTATACTGATCCATATACTGAAAAGAAGTACCACACATACGGTATGACTGCAGGGCCTTTTGGCCTTGTAATGGTAATGGGAGAGTCCCTCTAGATGAGTGGTCACCAACCTTTTCTGAGTCAAGATCACTCTCTGAGTCCAAAAGCAAGGCGAGATCTATTAAACATGACTTAAAAAACATAAGCCAATGCAACATTAACTTGTTAAAAACAGTTCTGTAGCAATGAGGTTTGTGCAGTAGGCTATAGGCCCAATCCATTATTACTGCATACTGGCTATGCTTGAATTGCCCTGCCAATGTTGTTCTTCTCAGAGCATTTTGAAATTATACTGAACAAAAATATAAATGCAACATGTAACGTGTTGGTCCCATGTTGCATGAGCTGAAATAAAAGATACCAGAAATGTTCCATATGCACAAAAAGCTTATTTCTCTCAAATTTTGTGTACAAATTAGTTTACATCCGTGTTAGTGAGCATTTCTCCTTTGCCAAAATAATCCATCCACCTGACAGCTGTGTCATATCTAGAAGCTGATTCAACAGCATGATCATTACACAGGTGCACCTTGTGCTGGGGACAATAAAAGGCCATGCTAAAATCTGCAGTTTTGTCACACAACACAATGCCACAGATGTCTCACGTTTGAGGGAGCGTGCAATTGGCATGCTGACTGCAGGAATGTCCACCAGAGCTGTTGCCAGATAATTTAATGTTAATATCATAAGCCGCCTGCAAAGTCATCTTAGAGAATTTGGCAGTACATCCAACCGACCTCACAACCGCAGACCATGTGTAACCACGCAAGCCCAGGACCACCACTTCCGGCTTCTTCACCAGCGGGATCGTCTGAGACCAGCCAACCAGACAGCTGATGAAACTGAGGAGTATTTCTGTCTGTAATAAAGCCCTTTTGTGGGGAAAACCCATCCTGATTGGCTGGGCCTTTCTCCCCAGTAGGTAGGCCTGGCTCCCAGTTGGGTGGGTCTATGCCCTCCCAGGCCCACCCATGGCTGTGCTCCTTCCCAGTCATGAAATCCATAGATTAGGGCCTAATGAATTTATTTCAATTGACTGATTTTCCTTATGTGACCCGTATCAGGAAACTAGGCATATGTCGGGGGTCACTACTTCACAGGAGAGCCGTTTTTAAACTTTTTAAAAAGTGATTTTTTATCAAAATGCGGTTTTTGGCAGAAATGCCTTCTGGAACATGTGCCTTAATAACAAACTTGTATGCCATCTGTAAATACAAATAAAATGGTTAAATTACAAGCCTAGTTGGTTTAGCCACATAAAAAGACAGCAACCTTCCCACTAGCCATGATTGGCTGAGATAGAGTTCGGTGATTGGCTGAAATAGAGTTCAGTGTCAAATTGGAGGCCCTGTTGTCCGGACCTCTGGGGGTGCCACAGGGTTAAATTCTCAGGCCAACTCTTTCTCTGTAAATATCAATGATGTCGCTCTTGCTGCGGGTGAATCTTTGATCCACCACTACGCAGACGACACCATTCTGTATACATCTGGCCCTTCTTTGGACACTGTGTTAACAAACCAAATGAGCTTCAACGCCATACAACACTCCTTCCGTGGACTCCTACTGCTCTTAAATGCTAGTAAGACGAAATGCATGATCTTCAACCGATCGCTGCCCGCATCCGCCCGCCCGACTAGCATCACTACTCTGGACGGTTCTGACTTAGAATATGTGGACAACTATAAATACCTAGGTTTCAGGCTAGACTGTAAACTCTCCTTCCAGACTCACATTAAGCATCTCCAATCCAAAGTTAAATCTAGAATCTGTTTCCTATTTCCGACCGATCCTTGACTTCGGCAATGTCATTTACAAAATAGCCTCCAACACTCTACTCAGCAGATTGGATGCAGTCTATCACAGTGCCATCCGTTTTGTCACCAAAGCCCCATATATTAAACACCACTGCGACCTGTATGCTCTCTTTGGCTGGTTCTCGCTACATATTCGTTGCCAAACCCACTGGCTCCAGGTCATCTATAAGTATTTACTAGGTAAAGCTCCGCCTTATTTCAGCTCACTGGTAACCATAGTAACACCCACCCGTAGCACACGCTCCAGTAGGTATATTTCACTGGTCATCCCCAAAGCCAACACCTCTTTTGGCCACCTTTCCTTCCAGTTCTTTGCTGCCAATGACTGGAACGAATTGCAAAAATCACTCAAGTTGGAGACTTATATCTCCCTCACTAACTTTAAGCGTCAGGTGTCAGAGCAGATTACCGATCGCTGCACCTGTACACAGTCCATCTGTAAGTAGCCCATCCAACCAACTACCTATCTCATCCCCATATTTGTTTTAGTTTTTCTGCTCTTTTGCACACCAGTATTTCTACTTGCACATCCTCATCTGCACATATATCACTCCAGTGTAAATTGCTAAATCGTAATTACTTCGCCACTATTGGCCTATTTATTGCCTTACCTCCTTACTTCATTTGCACACACTGTATACAGATTTTTCTATTGTGTTACTGACTGTACGTTTGTTTATCCCATGTGTTTCTCTGTGTTGTTGTTTTTGTTGCACTGCTTTGCTTTGCTTTATCTTGGCCAGGTCGCAGTTGTAAATGAGAACTTGTTCTCAACTGGCCTACCTGGTTAAATAAAGGTGAAATAAATAAAGAAATTTTTAAAAAATGAGTGGACTGGACATGCCGAGAGTTGAGTTTGGATTGGTCTGCCATATAGCATGCTTCTGTCTATTTGAGCTGGTTCTTTTTGAGCTGGTCAGTATGTCTAGCTAATCCTCTCTAATGCTGCTTTTTTAAAACTGTATTGCGTAGTAAATCTTCAAAAGCCTAATGTCAAGTTAAAGTGTACTAATAGCTAACTAATGTTACGTGTATGCTCTACACTTTCTGGAGGACTGAGTTTTGAAATCAGTGGAATTTGAGTATGATAGCTAAGGAGATGGAGAAAACATCTGTCTCCATCTTCATACTAAGAGCAGCCATGGCGTCCAAAGGAGACACGTCCATCGATGATGTATATGGGTAGCTAGCTTGACTATCTTACATTTTCAGATTTTGACAGTGGTTTCATTTCAAGTTAAAGTGTACTGTTAGCTAGCTAATGTTAGCTGGCTGGCTAGCTAGCTATTGTTCCGTGTGTGATCTTATTATACCCATTTGCTTGACTAGTTATAGCCTAATGTTAGCTACTGTAGCTAACATTGAACCTGGTTGGTTAGCTACCTACAGATTCATGCAGGGTAGTAACGTCATGAGTTAAGATAATGCCGGAAGAAATGGCAGCTGTTTTACAGGCGCCTAACCAATTGTGCTATTATTATTTTTTGTGTTATTTGTAACTTATTTTGTACATAATGTTTTGTACATACAGAGCTTCTGGATATCAGGACAATGACCACTCACCTCGGATTAGACAAAGATTTTTTATTCAACGAGCAGGACGCACAGGATGTATTTCAGACACCCGACAAGGCCGAAATCCCCGCCATAGTCAAGAGAAAGAGACACAGGGCGGGGTGCCTCATAAGGATCCGCCGACGCCCCTTACCATCAATATTACTTGCCAACTTACAATCATTGGACAATAAATTAGACGAGGTACGATCACAAATATCCTACCAATGGGACATCAAAAACTGTAATATCTTATGTTTCACCGAATCGTGGCTGAATGACGACATGGAAAACATTCAGCTAGCGGGATATATGCTGCACTGACTAGACAGAACAGCACACTCCGGTATGATGAGGGGGGGGCGGTCTGTGTATATTTGTAAACAACAGCTGGTGCACGAAATCTAAGGAAGTCTCTAGATTTTGCTCGCCTGAAGTAGAGTCTCTCATGATAAGCTGTAGACCACACTATTTCAAAAAACATTTTTGTGGCTGTTTATTTACCACCACAGACGGACGCTGGCGCTAAGACCGCACTGAGTCAGCTGTATAAGGAAATAAGCAAACAGGAAACCGCTCATCCAAAGGCGGCGCTCCAAGTGGCCGGGGACTTTAATGCAGGGAAACTTAAATCAGTTTTACCTAATTTCTATCAGCATGTTAAAAGTGCAACCAGAGGGAAAAAAATTCTAGATCACTTTTACTCCACACACAGAGACGCGTACAAAGCTCTACCTTGCCCTCCATTTGGCAAATCTGACCATAATTCTATCTTCTTGATTCCTGCTTACAAGCAAAAGCAGAAAGCACCAGTGACTGTCTATAAAAAAGTGGTCAGATGAAGCAGATGCTAAACTACAGGACTGTTTTGCTAGCACAGACTGGAATATGTTCCAGGATTCTTCCGTTGGCAATGTGGAGTACACCACATCAGTCACTGGCTTTATCAATAAGTGCATCGAGGATGTCGTCCCGACAGTGACTGTACGTACATACCCCAACCAGAAACCATGGATTACAGGCAACATACGCACTGAGCTAAAGGGTAGAGCTGCCGCTTTCAAGGTGTGGGACTCTAACCCGGAAGCTTATAAGAAATCCTGCTATGCCCTCCGACGAACCATGAAACGGGCAATGCGCCAATACAGAACCAAGATTGAATCGTACTAAACCGGCTCCGACGCTCGTAGGATGTGGCAGGGCCTGCAAACTATTACAGACTACAAAGGGAAGCACAGCTGCAAGCTGCCCAGTGACACGAGCCTACCAGATGAGCTAAATCACTTTTATGCTTGCTTCGAGGCAAGCAACACTGAGGCATCCATGAGAGCATCAGCTGTTCTGTGATCACGCTCTCCGTAGCCGACGTGAGTAAGACCTTTAAACAGGTCAACATTCACAAGGCAGCTGGGCTAGACGGATTACCAGGACTTGTGTTCCGGGCATGTGCTGACCAACTGGCAGTAGTCTTCACTGACATTTTCAACATGTCCCTGATTGAGTCTGTAATACCAACATGCTTCAGCAGACCACCATAGTCCCTGTGCCCAAGAGCACTAAGGTAACCTGCCTAAATGACGACAGACCTGTAGCACTCATGTCCTTAGCCATGAAGTGCTTTGAAAGGCTGGTAATGGCTCACATTAACACCATTATCCCAGAAACCCTAGACCCACTCCAATTTGCATACCGCTCAAACAGATCCACAGATGATGCAATCTCTATTGCACTCCACACTACCCTTTCCCACCTGGACAAAAAGGAACACCTACGTGAGAATGCTACTCATTGACTACAGCTCAGCGTTCAACACCATAGTGCCCTCAAAGCTCATCACTAAGCTAAGGATCCTGGGACTAAACACCTCCCTCTGCAACTGGATTCTTGACTTCTTGACGGGCCGCCCCCAGGTGGTGAGGGTAGGTAGCAACACATTTGCCACACTGATCCTCAACACTGGAGCCCCTCAGGGTTGTGTGCTCAGTCCACTCCTGTACTCCTTGTTCACCCACGACTGCATGGCCAGGCATTGTTCCGACACCATCATTAAGTTTGCAGACTACACAACAGTGGTAGACCTGATCACCGACAACAATGAGAAAGCCTATAGGGAGGAGCTCAAAGACCTGGCTGGGTGGTGCCAGAATAACAACCTATCCCTCAACGTAATCAAGACAAAGGAGATGATTGTGGACTACAGGAAAAGGAGGACCGAGCACTCCCCCATTCTCATCGACGGGGCTGTAGTGGAGCAGGTTGAAAGCTTCAAGTTCCTTGGTGTCCACATCACCAACAAACTAGAATGGTTCAAACACACCAAGACAGTCGTGAAGAGGGCACGATAAAACCTATTCCCCCTCAGGAGACTGAAAAGATTTGGCATGGGTCCTCAGATCCTCAAAAGGTTCTACAGCTGCAACATCGAGAACATCCTGACTGGTTGCATCACTGCCTGGTACAGCAACTATTCGACCTCCGACCGCAAGGCACTACAGAGGGTAGTGCGTATGGCCCAGTACATCACTGGGGCTAAGCTGCCTGCCATCCAGGACCTCTACACCAGGCAGAGTCAGAGGAAGGCCCTACAAATTGTCAAAGACCCCAACCACCCCAGTCATAGACTGTTCTCTTTGCTACCGCATGGCAAGCTGTACCGGAGCGCCAAGTCTAGGACCAAAAGGCTTCTCAACAGCTTTCACCCCCAAGCCATAAGACTCCTGAACAGGTAATCAAATGGCTACCCGGACTATTTGCATTAATATTAATAATAGTTTATTTAAAAATAAAATATTCTAACTCACTCCAAAATCTTCTGACATAAGAACAGGCCCAAAATAAATGGTCAAGAGTCTCTGGGTCACAACCACAAAATAAACATTTGTTATCATTAACTATTTTGAATCTGTGTATAATAAAGGCCTTTACAGGGGTGCTTGACTGCTGTTGTTAGTACAGAACACTCGGATCAACCCTTAACTTTTTAACATTTTCGGATGAAAAGCGTGCCCAGAGTAAACTGCCTAATACTCGGGCCCAGAGTCAAATATTTGCATATTATTAGTAGATTTGGATAGAAAACACTCTGAAGTTTCTAAAACTGTTTGAAGGATGTCTGTGAGTATAACAGAATTCATATGGCAGGCAAAAACCTGAGAAAAATCAAACCAGGAAGTGGGAAATCTGAGAATTGTAGTTCTTCTTTTGAATCCCTATCGAAACTACAGTGTCTGTGGGGTCATGTTGCACTTCCTAAGGCTTCCATTGGCTGTCAACAGCCTTTAGAAACATGTTTGATCCTTCTCCTGTTACTGGGCAGAAAATAGGAGCTCAGTCAATGAGTGGACTGCCTATGGACAAAGACTTGGTCATGCGCGAGCCTGCTAGTGCGCCGTTCCTGCTTTTTCTTCTTGAATGAATACGCTATTGTCCGGTTGGAATATTATCAACATTTTATCTTAAAAAGACCTTAAGGATTGATTGTAAACAGCGTTTGACATGTTTCTACGAACGGTAATGGAACTATTTGACTTTTCGTGTCTGGATTTACGCTCGCGCGTTATGCCTTTGAATAGTGATCTGAACGCACGAACAAAACGGAGGTATTTGGACATAAATATGGAGTATTTCGAACAAAAATAACATTTCTTGTGGAAGTAGGAGTCCTGTGAGTGCATTCTGACGAAGATCAGCAAAGGTAAGAGAATATTTATAATACTAATTCTGAGTTTAGTTGACCCCAGAACTTTGCGGGTATCTGTATAGCTTGCTTTGATTGCGAGCTATGTACTCAGAATATTGAAAAATGTGCTTTCTCCGTAAAGCTATTTTAAAATCTGACACAGCGGTTGCATTAAGGACAATTATATCTATAATTATTTCAATAACTGTTGTAAATTGTATCAACGTTTATGAGTATATTTGTAAATTGATATTCACCGGAGGGTTTTGGTGGGAATACATTTTCTGAACATCACGCGCCAATGTAAAATGGGGTTTTTGGATATAAATATGAGCTTTATCGAGCAAAACACACATGTATTGCTTAACATGAAGTCCTATGAGTGTCATCTGATGAAGATCATCAAAGGTTAGTGAATATTTTAGCTGTATCTTTGGTTTTTGTGATGCATGTTGTCATGACGTTGGCCTGTGGGTAAGGTTTATGACCCCCCCATAAATACCTTTCTCCCTTCCCCTCTCTCTCTGACCCTACTGAAGGACTGTTGAACAGCCTTTGTTAAATATAGAGAGTCTGGGAACATCAAACAAGTTGGGGGAAAGGAACCATATTTCGGTAATACAACCAGTTGGAAATATGCGTTGGAAATTAATGAGTATGGATGTCAGTTCAGTTGTCATCAGAGACATTATGACTGATGACAGGACGACATAAACTGTACCTGGGAAAGTCCACACATTGTAGTTATCAAATTCACATGGAATTGTTGTGCAATTTAAATGTTTAATATTGAGATTGTTTGTTAGGAGATTAAATGTCATTTTAGCTTCCAAATGAGAGAATTGGGTTTTCATAAGGAAAGTGCCCTGCTTAATCAGTGGCCCGCCCCTGTGAAAAGACAGGGGTTATAAACGATGAAACACACCCTTTTCCCCTCGCCACTATTTAAGACAATGACACAATGTAACCAGGGTTCCACTACGTGAGGTCTGCAGCCTCTGCGTTAAAAGGACACACATGTCAAGTACAGAACTAAGCCAACCTCAGCGTGAACTTTGGTTGTGAATGGTATGAACTTTGAACGCTTATTCACTACGGAAGTGATACTTCCTAGCCGTTGAGTTTGCAGCATCCACTGTAGACGTGGGCTAGGAAAGGACGGACGACGGATCCAGTCTAACACACGACGAAGATACCACAACGTATCCAATTTACCAAAAGAGACATTCTTCCGAGAACAGGAAGATCTCTGTTGGCCAACCCGGCCAGCATCTACGACCAACCTACCGAAGCGCAGCTCAGAGTAAATATTTATTGCATTTTCCTTTTCCAAATGGGCAGCAATTTAGAATGCATAAGATAATGTATTTACGATAGCATAGCTGCTGTTTCTTTTGTTCCTCAGTCTTCCCGCTCTTTCATTCAAGTCCAACCCCCTTTCTTTGTGTAACAAGCCGCCATGTCGGCTCCGTCCACCAGGGAGTTTTCTGTATGACATAATTTGTATTCTGTGTATATGTAATTCTGTGTGATTAGTTTAGGTATTTGGTAAATAAATAATTAAACCCAATTTTGTATTGCTGATTCAACTTGTTAGCCAGAGTTCGTGAAGATAACCAAGAATTTACAACTTTCATTATGAGACTGAAAATAAGGTGACGATTAATATTGACTGCTATCAATGTAAAATAATACTACGTTTTTAAGAGTTTATTCGGAAGATAATGGCTCTATAAACACTCTTCTGTGGTGTCCCGACATTCTAGTTAATTACATTTACATGATTAGCGAATCAGGTGATATTAATTACAGAGGAAGAATTTTATAGGATAGCATGTCATATCACTTAATCCGGCATAGCCAAAGACACGACAATGTCCTTGCTTGGAAAATGGCTGTGTGGTTTTTCTTGTGAAGTTTATGTCCTAAAATAATCTAAATTGTATGCTTTCGCCGTAAAGACTTTTTGAAATTGGACAATGTGGTTAGATTAACGAGAAGTTTATCTTTAAAATGGTGTAAAATAGTTGATTGTTTGAGAAAATGAAATTATAAGATTTTTGCTGTTTTGTATTTTGCGCCATACTATTTCACTGGCTGTTGAATAGTGTGTGCCGCAGGTTGGACAGTAGCGTCCCATGTAGCGCTGAGAAGTTAAAGAGATGGGTGGGGCTAAAGCTGAAGAGGGTGTGAACGACGCTGAATGGGTATAGAAGAGAAGGGCTCTCCAGTAGTAGTAACAAAACATTCAAAGGCCATTTTCTCAAAAGTGAGTTTACAAGTTGATCAACTTTCAAAGCAAAATTACTTCCCCATTGTACCTCAACTGTAGTGTATGTTATACCATTGTGTGGCTCTGAGTCTCTACTTTTATCCTATGTAAAAAACGCAATTTCAAATGTTGCTACATCAGACCAATTTGAGCCAGCGGGTCACATGTAACTCAATAAAATCGTTGAAATTGTTGCGTGTTGCGTTTATATTTTTTTCAGTATATAAAATAAAAAATTGTTGTATGATCAGACTGGTTATAGATCACTTGTTGTATTACTTGTGAGGCACAGCTGAGTGAACATAAAAAAAAATTAACAATTTTACTGGACTGATGGCCTGCATCTGATGGTAAGTTTGAGGGGAGGGAGGGAGAAAGAGAGCAGCGGTGAGTCCCTCCGCTCTCCCTCAGTCTTCAAGTCGCACTGCATTATTTCTGCCTTATGCACCAATTCATGTTGTTACTCCTATGACTAGGGAAAATGAAATATTCCTCAATATTATAAAAGACAAGCCGCTAATAAGAATCTTGCAAGCTTATCGAAAATCTTTTCTATACTTATTCATTGCAGCAGCAGTACTGGTTGTAGCGTGAGTGGAAGTAGGGAGAACACGCATTTAAGACTTGTAAAAGTGTTGAACAAAGTGTTGATAGTGCTGAATAACAACTTAAACATGAATTTACTTTTAAAACAGTAGCTCTTTGCTGTATTCATTGTCTCTCTCTAGTCAGGGTTTTAAACGTTTTGAAATCTCACAGTATCAACTTTGCAGTGTGCTCGAGGCTTTGTTTTATGTCTACGGCTTGAGGAAACTGCAGACACAGTGACCTGAACTACCTGATTGGTCAGCGGTAGGCCTATAGGTGCACTGGCTCTCTGGGCCTGCCAGGTATGCAGAGTTCTACCTTCAGAAACATGAAATGGTTCAAAATGGGAACACACTGCCTTCATGGCGCTAGTGCTGCTGAATCATGTGCACCTACCGCCAACAGCGCTAAACAAAGGAAGAATTATAGGAACGCAAGGCTTTATCTTTTTTTTTTTTTTTACAGAAATGTTTGGTAAACGACTACAAATGACATAGAAATTGAACACGATCGACTGGTTGGTGACCACTGCTCTAGATGATCATTGTTCTCTGAGTTGCATTTCTCTTCCATCTGAACATTGCCTTAGATAGACATCTCACAAAAAAGGCTAATTTGGGCTCTGGTAATGGATGAAACTCCTTGAAGACACACAAACACACAGCCCCTGATTGAATTCATGTTTTTGGGCAACAAGCCATGCAATTCCTTTATAATAGAAAAAAATACTTACATAACCCATGTTATGAGAAGTGAAAGGCACTCTGCGAGGCACTCAGCTCTGCAAAAACACCACAGAGCCTCTATTTCCAGCTCAGCCTAACTAACTTACTAAGTCTCCCACTCCTTCTCCTCTCTCACATCTCTATTTCTTCTTTCTTTCCGTCTCTCTTCCGTGCACATCTATCCCCTTATCTATTTTCCGCCCCGTGATTGTGGCTGTGAGTGCAGGTTCTGGGGGTGGTGCAGAACTTCAAAGGGAAGACCCTGCTGAATGAGATCCCGCCGGAGGAGAGCGTGGTCAGCAGTGTTCCTATGATGGGCCAGCCCCGCATCATGGACAACACCATGGAGAAGTACATAGCCTCACAGGTATTGTCAGCCACACTTCACTGCAGTAGGCTAAATACAATATAATGTGCTTTTGCTTGGAGTAGAGTACCTTGTTTGTCAGCCTCAGTCCATTCTGCTGTGTCCACCATACAGAAAGACACATCAGATACAGTATATCCTCCATTATCTGTATAGAAAGATACAAATGTCTTCCAGTTGTGTAGTGTGAAGGTTGAAAATTGACCAAAGAATATGAACATTGACAAAAATATACATTGGGGTTTGGAATACAAAGTATGTATCACTTTGGGTTGAGAGTCTCATCTTCTTAGTTTTATAGTCCAGTTAAAATTTCTATAAGCTCTTACAATGCTTCTGGCAAGAGGTACACAATCCCAGTCCCTGAAAATAGTCTGTCTGCTAATCATCTGTATACAGGTGAGTAGCAAGAAGTCACACACATTGTTACATTGGACTAAATCGCACACTGTGTAAACTGATCATGTAAGAATGAAAACCTGCATGCCTCGTTACCTGTCTATACAAAGTGTCTTGATAGCAAAGCTGTGCGGGTATAAACATTGTGTGTCAAATTGGGATAAGTAGCCCATTTGCTGTGTGTTGATTGAAACACTGTTCAGAACATTGGGAGCAACAGTTACCACATACAGTTGAAGTCGGAAGTTTACATACACCTTAGCCAAATACATTTAAACTCAGTTTTTCACAATTCCTGACATTTAATCCTAGTATAAATTCCCTGTCTTAGGTCAGTTAGGATCACCACTTTATTTTAAGAACGTGAAATGTCAGAATGATAGTAGAGAGAATGATTTATTTCAGCTTTTATTTCTTTCATCACATTCCCAGTGGGTCAGAAGTTTACATACACTCAATTAGTATTTGGTAGCATTGCCTTTGAATTGTTTAACTTGGGTCAAACGTTTCGGGTAGCCTTCCACAAGCTTCCCACAATAAGTTGGGTGAATTTTGGCCCATTCCTTCTGACAGAGCTGGTGTAACGGAGTCAGGTTTGTAGGCCTCCTTGCTCGCACACGCCTTTTCAGTTCTGCCCACAGATTTTCTCTATAGGATTGAGGTCAGGGCTTTGTGATGGCCACTCCAATACCTTGACTTTGTT
This sequence comes from Salmo trutta, assembly GCF_901001165.1. NCBI lineage: Eukaryota > Metazoa > Chordata > Actinopteri > Salmoniformes > Salmonidae > Salmo > Salmo trutta. The sequence continues at coordinate 15,890,499 of NC_042977.1, forward strand.
GTCCTTAAGCCATTTTGCCACAACTTTGGAAATATGCTTGGGGTCATTGTCAATTTGGAAGACCCACTTGCGACCAAGCTTTAACTTCTTGACTGATGTCTTGAGATGTTGCTTAAATATATCCACATAATTTTTCTTCCTCATGATGCCATCTATTTTGTGAAGGGCACCAGTCCCTCCTGCAGCAAAGCACCACCACAACATGATGCTGCCCCCCCAGTGATTCACGGTTGGGATGGTGTTCTTTGGCTTGCAAGCCTCCCCCTTTTTCCTCCAAACACAACGATGGTCATTATGGCCAAACAGTTCTATTTTTGTTTCATCAGACCAGAGGACATTTCTCCAAAAAGTACAATCTTTGTCCCCATATGCAGTTGCAAACCGTAATCTGGCTTTTTTTTATGGCGGTTTTGGAGCAGTGGCTTCTTCCTTGCTGGGTAGCCTTTCAGGTTATGTTGATATAGGACTCATTTTACTGTGGATATAGTTTCCTCCAGGATCTTCACAAGGTCCTTTGCTGTTGTTCTGGGATTGATTTGCACTTTTCGCACCAAAGTACGTTCATCTCTAGGAGACAGAACACGTCTCTTTCCTGAGCGGTATGACGGCTGCGTGGTCCCATGGTGTTTATACTTGCGTACTATTGTTTTGTCAGATGAACGTGGTACCTTCAGGCGTTTGGAAATTGCTCCCAATGATGAACCAGACTTGTGGAGGTCTACAATTATTTTTCTGAGGTCTTGGCTGATTTCTTTGGTTTTTCCTTGATGTCAAGCAAAGAGGCACTGAGTTTGAAGGTAGGCCTTGAAATACATCCACAGGTACACCTCCAATTGACTCAAATGATGTCAATTGGAGGTGAAGAAGCTTCTAAAGCCATGACATCATTTTCTGGAATTTTCCAAGCTGTTTAAAGGCACAGTCAACTTAGTGTATGTAAACTTCTTACCCACTGGAATTGTGATACGGTGAATTATCAGTGAAATAATCTGTCTGTGAACAATTGTTGGAAAAATTACTTGTGTCGTGCACAAAGTAGATGTCCTAACTGACTTGCCAAAACTATAGTTTGTTTACAAGAAATTTGTGGAGTGGTTGAAAAACTTGTTTTAATGACTCCAACATAAGTGTATGTAAACTTCCGACTTCAACTGTATGTGTTGACTGAATATAAGCTAAATAATCAAGTTGATGACGCAGTCATGTAGCCTCATTCATAGCTTTGGATCAAAATAAATAAGTACAAACATTCTTTCTGATAGACTTCAATAAAGAAATATTTTGGTTTTCCTGATCTTGACACCATGTATTATAATCGTCCATTATGGGCTATTAGTAGGACAATAGACTCTTTCCAGTATTTTGATACTTTTTGCAAGGCAATTGATTAGCATTACAAACTTTGTGAATGGGGCCTCCCAAGTGGCGAAGCGGTCTAAGACACTGCATCGCAGTGCAAACTGCGTTGCTACAGATGCTGTAGCAAACTGCGTTGCTACAGATACCCGTTCCGGCCGCGACGGTGGGCTTTTGGTTTCATCTCCCTCTAAAAACAGAAAGAAATCATTCTAAATAACAAACTGGCTTTATTTACAAATTAGTGAGAATATCTCACCCCATGTTCAAGAATGGCCTTTTTCTCACTCACTTTATGTTATTTGAACTCTCCAAAATATTGTTATTTTTTAAACAAAGAAATTATTATTATCATTATTAATTAATTTAGAATGATATAAAAGCCCCTTAGATATTCTCACAGATCAGATATGCTCTAAAGAAAAATGCCCCTTAGATATTAATTTAGAATCCTCCAATCCTCTAAATCTAATAATTGGTGGAGAGTCACGTCATTGAAAAAAGTATTTTTCAATATACTGAAGGCCTACCGTCGGCGACATGAGTCTCACTAGTGTTGAGTAATGTGCTGTTAAAAGTGGTGTAGGTCTTATTTATTTCAGAAGTATATTGAAGTTAGAAGCAATAGGATTTGAAGCCATAGCCTACCCGCTGTGGTCAACTATTTCAGCACCGTTGGGGACTGGTCTTGATAAATCAATGAGATTTGTATTTTCACTGAATTTCCATTTGGGTATTGGTTAGACTATAGTTAGGGTGTGGAAATGTTATGCTCTTAGTACTGTAGCCTACTCCCGACCGTCACGTAGTACAGCGCCATATTTTCCTAACGGAAACCATGAGGGTTTCGTTTTTAGTTTTTTCTTGGAATAGAAACATTATATTAGATATATTAGATATAGATGTACTGTTGTAAAGTGGTTGCTCCACTGGATATCATAAGGTGAATGCACCAATTTGAAGTCGCTCTGGATAAGAGCGTCTGCTAAATGACGTAAATGTAATATTATTAATTAAATTAAGCTACATTTCTTAAAATCAATCCCATATACTATGTTCTTACAAAAAAGGTTTTAAATTCTCTAGTACAGCCAATATTGAAGGCTATCGAATGCTTCTCAAAGATATCCTCTGGTGGTCAAGCTAGCACTAACTAGTATTAATGGTAACAATGGCTGACGATTAAATAACATGCCATAGATCTCTGTGGCAGCCCGCAAGGTGTGCTGCAGTATGAAGCAGACCTTACAGGAAGAACCACTGCACTTTGAATGTGCTGAGGGGCTTGTTAGGCTGTCTGTCCACACAGACACACACATACACACACACACACACACACACACACACACACAAACACACACACACACACACACACACACACACACACACACACACACACACACACACACACGGATGCACACACACAAAATGTAAACACACACACAAAGTGGGCCAAGTAGCATGATGCTAGCACACTGTACAGCTCCTGGGTTGCCTCTATAAGCATAATACAGTGGCATTGCTCCTGAAGATTAATGATGTAGCCTTTGCAGACCCTATACCGAGGGGAATGCAAGGTCATGCATTACAGGGACATACAGTATGTCTCCGGCCCCCTTGGTAATCTTGATGAAGTGCCTTATGGAGACCCAGTGCTCCCCCTATTTGAAATCACAATGAGTCCAGGGGAAGTTACATTGGGCCATTCGTCAACGCGAAGGAGGATGACCACATCTCATTAGACTGAGGTGTGTGAGGTGAATAAGAACGAGGAGATGTGGAGAGGTGTGTTTGTGTTTGCGTTCATGCATGAATGCATGCGTGAGAGCGAGATGAGCAAAGGATTAATGGCAAGAATGGTCAAATTTGTAGTAGTTGAGGTTTGAGGGACTATATGTACTTTAGAAATCCAAAAACACCCAGTGGAAACCTAAACTGCAGTATGGATTCACTCATTGCACAGTTTAGTGTAGCAGCAGGGAGACTGTAGCTAAATGCATTTCCACACTAAATGCATTGGTACACACAACATCAACATGGCCATAGGCCATCTTCAAACTCAGTACAGGAGGTGACCCAAATAAATCTGACACATTAGGATGCTTTAGAAAACCCTTTGGATCCAGGCTCACTGCTCGCTTTGACTGCCTGGCTGCCTGCTTCAGTATTCATAGATTTTAAGGGAGGTAAATTAAACACGCATACACTATCCCATAATTAAGCCAGTAGATATTAGTGAAGGATATCATGCCTTGCTAAGTAAGAAAGAATGAAAATTAATATACAATTATTATTTTAAAAGGCATTTCCACAACTGATACTATTGGTGCATATAGGATACATGAATTCATCTGAAAACAATAACTAAAGCTAAGTTAAGTTCTTATAAAAATTAATAATTCATGTTGTGGAACACTTAACCCCATCCATCTACAAACCCTGTGTATTTCCAGTAGCTTGTTTGTTTTCAGTGTCAGGCCAGCAGTTCTGTTCTTCTCTCCTGACAATTACAGTTGAAGTCGGAAGTTTACATACACTTATGTTGGAGTCATTAAATCTCGTTTTTCAACCACTCCACAAATGTCTTGTTAGCAAACTATAGTTTTGGCAAGTCGGTTAGGACATCTACTTTGTGCATGACACAAGTAATTTTTCCAACAGTTGTTTACAGACAGATTATTTCACTTATAATTCACCGTATCACAATTCCAGTGGGTCAGAAATGTACATACACTAAGTTGACTACCTTTAAACAGCTTGGAAAATTCCAGAAAATGATGTGATGGCTTTAGAAGCTTCTGATGGGCTAATTGACATAATTTGAGTCAATTGGAGGTGTACCTGTGGATGTATTTCAAGACCTACCTTCAAACTCAGTGTCTCTTTGCTTGACATCATTGGAAAATCAAAAGAAATCAGCCAAGACCTCAGAAAAATAATTGTAGACCTCCACAAGTCTGGTTCATCATTGGGAGCAATTTCCAAACGCCTGAAGGTACCATGTTCGTCTGTACAAACAATAGTACACAACTATAAACACCATGGGACCATGCAGCCGTCATACCGCTCAGGAAAGAGATGTGTTCTGTCTCCTAGAGATGAATGTACTTTGGTGCGAAAAGTGCAAATCAATCCCAGAACAACAACAAAGGACCTTGTAAAGATGCTGGAGGAAACAGGTACAAAAGTATCTATATCCACAGTAAAACGAGTCCTATATCGACATAACCTGAAAGGCCGCTCAGCAAGGAAGAAGACACTGCTCCAAATCAGCCATAAAAAAAGCCAGACTACGGTCTGCAACTGCACATGGGGACAAAGATCGTACTTTTTGGAGAAATGTCCTGTGGTCTGATGAAACAAAAATAGAACTGTTTGGCCATAATGACCATTGTTTTGTTTGGAGGAAAAAGGGAGAGGCTTGTAAGCCGAAGAACACCATCCCAACCGTGAAGCAAGGGGGTGGAAGCATTATGTTGTGGTGGTGCTTTGCTGCAGGAGGGACTGGTGCACTTCACAAAGTAGATGGCATCATGAGGATGGAAAATTATGTGGATATATTGAAGCAACATCTCAAGACATCAGTCAGGAAGTTAAAGTTTGGTCGCAAATGGGTCTTCCAAATTAACAATGACCCCAAGCATACTTCCAAAGTTGTGGCAAAATGGCTTAAGGACAACAAAGTCAAGGTATTGGAGTGGCCATCACAAAGCCCTGACCTCAATCCTATAGAGAATTTGTGGGCAGAACTGAAAAAGTGTGTGCGAGCAAGGAGGCCAAAAAACCTGACTCAGTTACACCAGCTCTGTCAGGAGGAATGGGCCAAAATTCACCCAACTTATTGTGGGAAGCTTGTGGAATGCTACCATAAACGTTTGACCCAAGTTAAACAATTCAAAGGCAATGCTACCAAATACTAATTGAGTGTATATGAACTTCTGACCCACTGGGAATGTGATGAAAGAAATAAAAGCTGAAATAAATCATTCTCTCTACTATTATTCTGACATTTCACGTTCTTAAAATAAAGTGGTGATTCTAACTGACCTAAGATAGGGAATTTTTACTAGGATTAAATGTCAGGAATTGTGAAAAACTGAGTTTAAATGTATTTGGCTAAGGTGTATGTAAACCTCCGACTTCAACTGTATATCTTAAGAATATCATGGAATATAATTGAACATTTTAATTTCTCTTAGAATAAAAACCTTAGTGTAACAACAGTTTTAGTAAGTAATACTGACGAGTAGGGTGTGCACGTGCAGGACAGATGAATAGCAATTCTTACACTATTTTTCTAAATTCAATCACCTTCTTCATCCTCATCATTCAGTTCATTGAAATTACATTTTGAAGTCGTGCATAATTATCAGTTTCTATTTGGTTTATGTCGCCCATTCATTGTCAGTTAGAGACACATTAGCGCCTTGGGACCCAAAAGCATAATCAGTGCTCTAACTCCCCATTGCGCTGGTCTGGAGTAATGAAGTAGTGACGCAGGGTACTGTACTAAACCACAAATTACCTCTATGCCCCACAGCATAATCTGAAAACTTTTAGTTGAGCAACCACTGTAGAGGCAACCCAGGAGCTGTACAGTGTGCTAGCCTCATGCTACCTGGCCCACTTTGTGTGTGTGTTTGTGTCTGTGTGTGTGTGCATTTACATGTTGTGTGAGTGCATGCATGTGTGGACAGACAGCCTAACAAGCCCCTCAGCGCAATCAAAGCAACTGACTCATTAGCTTGAGGTTATGTAAGGGTCGTTATATAATTGAAATACGGAAAGCAAGAGATGTTGGGGACCAAGATGTCACAGGACTGATACTGTACCTTGACTGTGCTATTTTGTGTTTTTTTTATATCAAGATCGCAAATATCATGTTACCAAGTAATGTCTAATCTGACGTAATCAGTTTACTTCATGAAAATGCTTCAGTACTTAATAGTTCCTTTATGGCGTTACTAATCTTGGGATGTATTGAATGCAGAGAATGTCTTGAATATTAAATATAGTGAATCACTGAAGACAAATTTTTGTTCTGTTTCTTCTTTTGCTTCTTTTTTCCTTTAGAACTCTAATACTTTCGCCGAGGTCACATGACAATGAATGTGTCACATGACACACAGTTGGATGTGGTTGCTGCTCACTGTCATGGTCACCAGAGGGCAACACAGATCCTGAAGATGATATCTATGTATAACAGGGTTGTGGTCAGTTGCATTTAGTGAATTCTGGAAGTAAACTGAAATTGCAATTCAATAATTGAAAAAAGGCATCTATTTTATAAGACTTCTCAATCATTTTATATTTTATTTCCATCATTTTATTTTAAATTCAAATTACTTCAAGAATTGACTTCAATTCAAATTGACCCCAACCTTGATCTATACAGTATGACCCTATTTCCAAATCAAACATCCTTTAGCTTTACTTTTTTTTTTGCTCTCCAATCAACATGTTCCCTCCTTCTGTTCTTCACCTGATGAATGGTGTTCATTGATTTCCCAAAAAGTATTCCTTATTTGTATATACTATAAGTTACTGTATCAAACACGTCTCATATATGTGTATATATATATGTATTGTACAGCATTTTTATTTTATTTCCTTCAATGTCAAAGATCATGAATCCTAGCCAACAGCGTAAACGTGTATAATGTGTTTTCTATCATGGCTGTTTATTACTTTATATGTGCTTGCTTGCAAAAGTGCAATCCAAACTGTATCTTGTCAGAGCCAATACGTATGGGTTTACTTCTGTCTAGATTTTACCAACCAGACCTGAGAGAATGAAGAGCCAAAGATCATTGCCATTTTATATAGGCTTTGGTAGTTTTCAGAGAAATCAATTAATGAATTGTGTCCCTCTTACGATTAGCTAGAAATACATGGGCATTTAGGTGTGCAACTATGCGACTGTGTGTACATATGTGCATGGAGCCGTAAAAGTGTGTCCGTGTGTGTGTGCTTGATAAACCTTTGAACATAATTTTCTCTTGTGGATTGAAGGATGTTGCTTAGGGCTTGCCAGACAATCAACAACCATAACATGACCACGGTCAGGCAACAGAGCCAGTGCGGAAATAATATGGAAATAAAGAGATGTTTTTTCATTTCTCGGTTTCATTCCTCCTATTTCATTGTGTTGCAAAAGCATGGATCTATACTGTATGTTGATATGTCAGATACTTGTTTAGCACAATATGGAGTATTGTTTTAAACTCACAGGCCAGCAATGAGATTCATAGTTGATGCACGACTAGACTTCAGTTTCCCAAATGCATTATGGGTAAAGTTGTTTTTATACCACCACAATTTGATGAAAACCCCTGTTGTATGTTTAATCTCCATGATGACATTTTTACACTGTTGTACTGTATGTGGCTGTACTGTTTACCGTCTACTGTCTGAATGGTATGTCGTACCGTATGACCCCTAACAGTCTCAGACCATCATCTGAAAATGGAGGGTTCTACTATTCATGTGCAGTTAGAAAAGGTATCTATACATGTACAATGTGATGACATGGTTTTTATACGTTTAAAATCTCATTATTTACTTTGTCTTAGTTTTTCTAGAAAATGTATGGGGCATTTGAATGATTCTGGAGATGTTGTTCACTGTCAACCATTTCATTACTTAAAAAAATATGTAAATGTATTAATTATAATATATAATATATTTGTGTATTGTTTTGATCTTATATGTAGTTTGAGTGTTCGTTTTTTCACTTGTACAGATTTCGTTACTTTTATAACTCTTTTGTTTTGATATTGTGCCATTATACCAGATCTTTGTTTATTGATCTCATCACTATGAGTAACATTAACCCAGCAGCAGCTGCAGGACCTCTTACACTGTAGAAAATGAAAAAATAACTCAACTGTGAGAAAGTTGTGGTGTAAATGTATTTGAATAAAATCAAAATAAATAGGTTTGACTCAAGCATGTCTGTTTTGAAGTTTCATTCCAAAACGTGATACTATATATCCATTTTCAGATTTTTTTTAAAATTGACATGAATTAACAACACATCTTGTGAAAGAGATAGAGCTCAGCTTTTTTCATCTTAACATGACATGGGCTAGTGAAAAGACAGATATAATTTTGTTTGAAATATATTGCAAGGTATTTTTATTTTAGAGAGACAAATAACCATGCTTTGTGGCAAAATGCTATATATCCACTTCAAACAACAAAACTCCAATAGAAAAGGTATCCCGATTGGGTTTTAAACAGTTATATGTAAGAAAGTATCGATACATGAATGAATAAATATTAAAATAATCAATTTCTTTCAACTTTTTTGTGCAAAATAGCCTATATCACATAGTCAATTTATTGTATCCAGAGAGCGAACAGTGTATACAATGTGTTTTTTCTTTTTGGACATTTAAGCAACTTTTGAAAAAAAATCTGCGGGTTTTACAGGTTTTATCATTAGGATAAATTAAGGAAAGCTTTTTGAGTTTCATTATACAGTGCCTTCAAAAAGTATTCACACCACTTGACTTTTTCCACATTATGTTGTGTTACAGCCTGAATTTAAAATGGATTAAATTGAGATTCTTTGTAACTGGCCTACACATAATATCACAAAATGTCAAAGTGGAATTATGTTTTTAGACATTTATACGAATTAATACAACATTTAAAGCTGAAATTTCTCAATAAGTCAATAAGTATTGAACCCTTTTGTTATGGCAAGCCTAAATAAGTTCAGGAGTAAAAATGTGCTTAACAAGTCACATAAGTTGCATGGAAATAAGTGTTTAACATGATTTTTGAATGACTACCTCATCTCTGTACCCCACAGATACAATTAGCTTAGTCAAGCAATGAATTTCAAACTCAGATTTCCAATGCCTCGCAAAGAAGTGCACCTATTGGTAGATGGGTAAAAAAATATTTAAAAAAAGAGGCATTGAATATCCCTTTGAGTATGGTGAAGTTATTAATTATACTTTGGATGGTGTATCAATACACCCAGTCACTACAAAGATACAGGCGTCATTCCTAACTCAGTTGCCAGAGAGGAAGGAAACCACTCTGGTATTTTACCATGAGGCCAATGGTGACTTTAACAGTTACACAATTGAAGGGCTGTGATAGAAAACTGAGGATGGATCAACAACATTGTAGTTACTCCACAATACTAACCTAAATGACAGTGAAAAGAAGAAAGCATGTACAGAATAAACATTTTCCAAAACAAGTATCCTGTTTGCAATAAGGCACTAAAGTAAACCTACAAAAAAATTGCCAAAGAAATGTACTTTATGTCCTGAATGGGGCAAATCGAACACACCACATCACTGTATAAGGGCAAAGAACCCAAATGCAGACACGGGAGGCAGATGGTTTAAGTCTCTGATATTTATTAGTATCCCAGGGGCAGGCAAGAGAATGGTTGTGGACCGGCAAAAAGATCATAACAAGGACAGAGTCCAGGAGGTACAGAGTGGCAGGCAGGCCCGAGGTCAGTGCAGGCAGAATGATCAGGCAGGCAAGTTCAGAGTCAGTGCAGGCAAGGGTAAAACCGGGAGGACTAGAAAAAGAGAGATAAGAAAAAGCAGGAGCACGGGAAAACCACGCTGGTTGACTTGACAAGACAAGACGAACTGGCACAGAGAGACAGGAAACACAGGGATAAATACACCGGGGAAAATAAGTGACACCTGGAGGGGTGGAGACAATCACAAGGACAGGTGAAACAGATCAGGGCATGACACACTGAGTACCACTCTTCATATTTTTAAACATGGTGGTGGCGGCATCATGTTATGGGTATGCTTGTCATCGGCAAGGACTAGGGAGTTTTTTTTAGGATAAAAAGAAACAGAAAGAAAAAGGAAAACTTGGTTCAGTCTGCTTTCCAACATACACTGGAAGACATTCACCTTTCAGCAGGACAATAACCTAAAACACAAGGCCAAATATACACTGGAGTTGCTTACCAAGACAACAATGAATGTTCCTGAGTTGCCTAGTTACAGTTTTGACTTAAATCGACTCTAAAATATATGGCAAGACTTGAAAATGGCTGTCTAGCAATGATCAACAACCAACTTGACAGAGCTTGAAGAATATCTAAATAATAATGCGCAAATATTGTACAATCCAGGTGTGCAAAGCTCTTAAAGATTTACCCAGAAAGACTCACAGCTGTAATCGCTGCCAAAGGTGATACTAACATGTATTGACTCAGGGGGTTGAATACTTATGTAATGAAGATATATTAGTGTTTTATTTTTCATACATTTTGATAATACAGAGTATTTTGAGTAGATAGTTGACAAAAAAATGACAATTAAACCCGTTTCAGTCCCACCAAAATGTGGGTAAAGTCAAGGGGTACTTGAATACTTTCTGAAGGCACTGTAGACTTTAGGGAAGGATTTAAGGAATAATAAGGACATGGAAAGTCTGTTGCAATGAATTTGCCGGTCAAGGATGGATTGATTCTTGTTGTCAGAGTGACACAGCCCGCTGTTTGCCTCCGTATGTTTGCAGTGTTTCCCGTCGCTGGATCTTGGCTCTCTCCTTTTCATGAGCATGTTTAGAAAGTTTACTTTTTCGTCCAACAGGAACAGATATCACAGGATCCAAACTGTCGAAGGGACCCATAATAATCAAAGGGTCCACGACACTCAAGAGCTCAAAGCTAACGTAACGCTAGGTAGCCAGTGCGTGAACAGCTGATAGCTGTCTATCACCGTATCTGGCTGACTTAAGCTTACCGTATACTTCCCAATTGAAACAGTTTGCGCATATATTATGATGAAATGTTGACGTTTTCATTTGTTTTGGTCTTCCACAGTTTCTTTTTGTGATGTTCTTGCACACAATGTTTTTTCGGCTGACAAGTCGAAGTTCAGTAGCCGAAGTCTACACCCCTTCCTTGGTTATTGGTCAACAGTACTAATCTTAGTAGGAGTGGGAACATGACGTGTTTGGTGTCGACGACTAGTTTTCATGCAAATTTTTTTCACTTGAGGAATAATGCACCAAATATCTTAGCTAGATGTAAAATTGCGTAACTAAGACCTTGGCAAAAACATCTAAATGAATGATAGATTTCTTGATTTATCTTAGATTAATTTGGACTATTCTGAGGAAGTGTTTCTGCTTATGTTGTTGCTACAGTGGCTCAAGACGGACAAACAACAGTATTATTGTTGTTTTTTCTTGTTTTTCAAGCATAGGTCTTTAGGGAGTATGAGAGCACAGACGGTTGCTTCGCCTAGCCGAGTTCTGTTAAGAGCAAACTGAGCTTATGTATGCAGACCCCTTAAGCCAGGGGTTAACCTAAATTAATATTGATTACATTCTACTGATACTGATTATGTTTCTAAGTGTGGAAAAAATATTTAGAGAAACCTAACTTTTGACTGAACAGAAAAATATAATGGGAATGATTCACTAAATGACTCACTTTTGCACCAGCGGAAAAAAAATGTATGTAACGTTCCATCCATCTGGACAGTGGATATAACCAGAGCCATACAGTGGCTTGCGAAAGTATTCACCCCCTTGGTGTTTTTCCTATTTTGTTTCATTACAACCTGTAATTTAAATGTATTTTTATTAGGATTTCATGTAATTGACATACAAACTAGTCCAATTTAGTGAAGTGAAATTTAAAAAATAACTTGTTTAAAAAAATAAATTTAAAATTAAAACGGAAAAGTGGTGCGTGTCTATGTATTTACCCCCTTTGCTATGAAGCCCCTAAATAAGATATGGTGCAACCAATTACCTTCAGAAGTCACATAATTAGTTCAATAAAGTCCACCTGTGTGCAATCTAAGTTTCACATGATCTGTCACATGATCTCAGTATAAAGTTGTGGAGAAGTGCAGATCAGGGTTGGGTTATAAAAAAGATCTGAAACTTTGAACATCCCATGGAACATCCCACGGAGCATCCATTATTAAAAAATGGAAAGAATATGGCATCACAACAAACCTGCCAAGAGAAGGCCGCCCACCAAAACTCACGGACCATGCAAGGAGGGCATTAATCAGAGAGGCAACAAAGAGACCCAAGATAACCCTGAAGGAGCTGCAATGCTCCTGTAACGCCCTGGTCATAGAGAGGGTTTTTTTATTCTCTATTTTGGTTAGGCCAGGGTGTTACATGGGTGGGCGTTCTATGTTTATTTTTCTATGTTGGTTTGTTTCTTTGGTTTGGCCGTGTGTGGCTCTCAATCAGGAACAGCTGTAGATCGTTGTTGCTGATTGAGAGTCATACATAGGCAGCCTGTTTTTCCTTTGGGGTTTGTGGGTGCTTATTTTCTGTCTAGGTTTGTGTTAATCCTGACAGGACTGTTTGGCTCTCGTTTCTTTTCGTGTTTTGTTTGTAGGGTTCATTCGGTCATTAAAACCTTTTATGATGAACACATCCTCCGCTGCACCTTGGTCTCATTGCGACGACGGTCGTTACAGCTCCACAGCGGAGATTGGAGTATCTGTCCATAGGACCACTTTAAGCCGTACACTCCACAGAGCTGGGCTTTACAGAAGAGTGGCCAGAAAAAAGCCATTGCTTAAAGAAAACAATTAGCAAACACGTTTGGTGATCACCAAAAGGCATGTGGGAGACTCCCCAAACATATGGAAGAAGGTACTCTGGTCAGATGACACTGAAATGTAGCTTTTTGGCCATCAAGGAAGACGCTCTGTCTGGCGCACACCCAACACCTCTCATCACCCTGAGAACACCAACCCCACAGTGATGTGTGGTGGTGGCAGCATCATGCTGTGGGGATGTTTTTCATCGGCAGAGACTGGGAAACTGGACAGAATTGAAGGAATGATGGATGGCACTAAATACAGGGAAATTCTTGAGGGAAAACTGTTTCGGTCTTCCAGAGATTTGAGACTGGGACAGAGGTTCACCTTCCAGCAGGACAATGACCCTAAGCATACTGCTAAAGCAACACTCGAGTGGTTTAAGGGGAAACATGTAAATGTCTTGGATTGGCCTAGTCAAAGCCCAGACCTCAATCCAATTGAGAATCTGTGGTATGACTTAAAGATTGCTGTACACCAGCGGAACCCATCCAACTTGAAGGAGCTGGAGCAGTTTTTCCTTGAAGAATGGGCAAAAATCCCAGTGGCTAGATGTGCCAAGCTTATAGAGACATACGTCAAGAGACTTGCAGCTGTAATTGCTGCAAAAGGTGTCTCTGTGTAAATCAAATGATGCAACCCCCCCCAAAATCCATTTTAATTCCAGGTTGTAAGGCAACAAAATAGGAAAAGGGGGGTGAATCCTGGGGTCCACATAAAACATAAAACATGATATAATACATAACATTAATCGACAATTGCAGCTGAAGGACAGAACTACATAAAATTACATAATACAATTGAATGGTTATCATTAATAGACATAAATTAAATGTAAATAAGGCAATACATAGCATTAATAGACATGTACAGAACTACATACATTTAAAACAAGAATACACACTTTCATATTCTTATGCCTTAGCAATCCATGCAACATGTACTCATAATAACGGCTACACTGCAATCATCCATTTTGTTACAGTTGCTTACTGTTACGATTGCAGGTCCTGATCCTAAAATCTCAGAACCAGTTTTTCTGTAAACACTAGCGAGAATCTCACAACATTAGGAACCACTCGTGTCCTTGGTTCTCCCATTTTGACGTCAATACTATTAATGATAATAATGTGATCCATAGATGCTACTGAATGCAAGTGCAATGAAAGTGACAATGGAAATGCAACAATTCCTCCAGCTAAGGCTTGAACCACAGTTTTCACCCTAGCAACCGTGCCATTCAGCTCAAAGCAATGAGCTACAGATAAAGTTTCCTCCCCGCTAAGGCTTCAATTTAATCCTTCCCCTCAGCAACCGTGTTAGACTTTTCTCCAGCGAATGTTTCAATTTAATCCTTCACTTTAGGTAATTTTGTGGACTCTTTAGAGAGCCATCGCTCCATCATTATCATCAGATGGGCTTCACTTACGTCCTTCACCCTGTCTAGTGCATAGAAATGAACTAAACCAAACATTTGCTGTGTAAACAGTCAACCTCCTGTAAATGACTCATTATTCATAAGATGAATAAAGTTTCCTTGATATGGAGTTTCCTCCAGTTCTCTTGTGGAGTTTCCTCCGGTTCTCATGAACTTGTTTTGCATTTCCATTTTCATTCCCCGCAGTACACTTACACCCAGCAGCATCCAGTCACACACAAAATGAGAATACACTTTCATTCACTTCAATACAACTTTGCTCTACTGACTAACATCAGTAAGCTGACCAGACTATCATATCATATGGAGCAGTACGTTCTTACTATACTGAGACTTTGCTTTCAAATACTTTCTCTGAGCAGGCTTTGATGTCCTGATGCCAAGGGCACATCTTATCTTTAACTTTAACCAAAACACCAGATATGTTCGGGAGGGAGATGCAACAGCTATTTAGGTCAGAGGAGTTGTGCTGTGATGTGCAGTTTTTTGAAGCTACTTTTGCTGCTGCTTGCCATACTATCATGGCTTTATATGTTACCTTGAATTCGTTTAGGGACTATGAAGAGACCTTTAGTTGCATGCTGTTCTGTTTTGAGCCAGCTGAAGCTTTATTATTTATTTATTTGCAGCACCAGAGGGATCTCTCAAATCCAAGATGGTAGCCAATCAGTCTGTCCGTTTGTATGTGTGATCCTTGAGATCAGAGTTTTAAGAGTTTTTATGTTTTAATGACCCTGATCCTATTTACAGAAGCAAATACTTTTTATGTGAAGGTGGATGCTGTGTATAAAATATATTATTTTTAGATCTCAGTCTCTATTTTACGAAATTTACATGTACAAATATTTCGTATTGAGAAGGCCTTTATTTTTTTTCTACACCTTTCTGGAGTTGGAGCCAGCCGTGTCAGGAGCGTCTGTCTGCGTGCAAGGCCTGCGGCGCGAGCGCAGGTGCGCACTGAAGGCTAGGAGCAGAGAAGCGGTTATCGGATTGGAAAACCTGATGCACCGTGAGCGGTGGGAAAATCTACGTTGTTCTACACAACGTCTACTGGTCATTGCACACCTGTGCTGAAATACGTCTAAAAACCAGCATTATGTATCTGTTACTGTGCCTGCTCTTTACTCAATGCCATCCTGGATTAAATAGGCTGAATTATCAATGGTTGACTGAATTATCTTTGCCTTATGCCCTACAATTTGCAAACACTCTGACGAGACCATCATGTCAATACCACCAGGAACTTGGTCTCTCTCTGCAATTGCATTTGTACCCCTCTCAAATGCAACTGGACCTACACTTGATGGCATACTTCCAAAATCTCAAGCTATTGAATTACTTTTTTTCTGTGTCGAAAGACTCAATTCGCTTTATTGATAATGGTGCTGGATCCACCAAGTCCTCACGCATTGGGCAACTGAAATATATTGTTATGCTTTTATTGTTGATCTCTGGTAATGTGCGACCAAACCCTGGGCCAGTAGATACCATGCAATCTCTACAGACTCCCTAAAAACACAGATTCTAAAACACATAGTATACAGCCCAAATATGCAAAAGTTTGGCATGAAAACACTGAGCCACAGAAGGAGATCTCTACTGCCTGCTACTGTTGAAGATCAGGCAAGATATGACAAAGCTTCTCACTGGCCAATCAACACGATGCACCGGTTCCATAGATGTCGTCATTGTGACAAACGCACTACATATGCATGTGAGAAATGCAAAGCGCCACTGCACATTGAGTTCTTCAAGATATACCACGGACAGTAGAAAAGGAGATGAGTGAATGAAAAAGGGCTGAAAAATACAAAGAAAAACATAAAAGGCAATAAAGGGTGAAGAGAAGCAGTACAACGGACTCTAGGAAGAAAAGAAAAGTTGATGAAAAAGGGAAAAAGGCAATCAAAATGACTGAAATGTTTTTGGAAAATAAGGTCAATTGATTCAAGACATACTGTATGACAGTAGGTCTGACTGATCACAGTTCAAAATAGTGATGCAGAAACTAATCTTGCACTTGGTTCTGAAGCCTACCTCTATGATATACAGTTGAAGTCGGAAGTTTACATACACTTAGGTTGGAGTCATTGAAACTTGCTTTTCAACCACTCCACAAATGTCTTGTTAACAAACTATAGTTTTGGCAAGTCGGTTAGGACATCTACTTTGTGCATGACACAAGTAATTTTTCCAACAATTGTTTACAGACAGATTATTTCACATATAACTCACTGTATCACAATTCCAATGGGTCAGAAGTTTACATACACTAAGTTGACTGTGCCTTTAAACAGCTTGGAAAATTTCAGAAAATGATGTCATGGCTTTAGAAGGCTAATTTACATCATTTGAGTCAATTGGAGGTGTGCCTGTGGATGTATTTCAAGGCCTACCTTCAAATTCAGTGCCTCTTTGCTTGACATCAGGGGAAAATCAAAAGAAATCAGCCAAGACCTCAGAAAAAAAATTGTAGACCTCCACAAGTCTGGTTCATCCTTGGGAGCAATTTCCAAATGCCTGAAGGTACCACGTTCATCTGTACAAACAATAGTACACAACTATAAACACCATGGGACCACGCAGCCGTCATACCGCTCAGGAAGGAGACGCGTTCTGTCTCCTAGAGATGAATGTACTTTGGTGCGAAAAGTGCAAATCAATCCCAGAACAACAGCAATGGACCTTGTGAAGATGCTGGAGGAAACAGCTACAAAAGTATCTATAGCCACAGTAAAACGAGTCCTATATCGACATAACCTGAAAGGCCGCTCAGCAAGGAAGAAGCCACTGCTCCAAAACTGCCATAAAAAAGCCAGACTACGGTTTGCAATCGTACTTTTTGGAGAAATGTCCTCTGGTCTAATGAAACAAAAATAGAACTGTTTGGCCATAATGACCATCATTATTTTTAGAGGAAAAAGGGGGATGCTTGCAAGCCGAAGAACACGATCCCAACCGTGAAGCATGTGGTTGGCAATATCATGTTGTGGGGGTGCTTTGCTACAGGAGGGACTGGTGCACTTCACAAAATAGATGGCCTCATGAGGGAGGAAAATGATGTGGATATATTGAAGCAACATCTCAAGACATCGGTTAGGAAGTTAAAGCTTGGTCGCAAATGGGTCTTCCAAATGGACAATGACCCCAAGCATACTTCCAAAGTTGTGGCAAAATGGCTTAAGGAGAACAAAGTCAAGGTATTGGAGTGGCCATCACAAAGCCCTGACCTCAATCCTAGAGAAAATCTGTGGGCAGAAGTGAAAAAGCGTGTGCGAGCAAGGAGGCCTCAAACCTGACTCAGTTACACCAGCTCTGTCAGGAGGAATGGGCCAAAATTCACCCAACTTATTGTGGGAAGCTTGTGGGAGGCTACCCGAAACGTTTGACCCAAGTTAAACAAGTTAAAGGCAATGCTACCAAATACTAATTGAGTGTATGTAAACTTCTGACCCACTGGGAATGTGATGAAAGAAAGAAATGCTGAAATAAATCATTCTCTCTACTATTATTCTGACATTTCACATTCTTAAAATAAAGTGGTGATCCTAACTGACCTAAGACAGGGAATTTTTACTAGGATTAAATGTCAGGAATTGTGAAAAACTGAGTTTAAATCTATTTGGCTAAGGTGTAGGTAAACTTCCTACTTCAGCTTTATGTTCATTGACTACAGCTCAGCATTTAACACCATAGTACCCTCCAAACTCGTCATTAAGCTTGAGACTCTAGGTCTCGACCCCGCCCTGTGCAACTGGGTCCTGGACTTTCTGACGGCCGCCCCCAGGTGGTGAAAGTAGGAAACAACATCTCCACCCCGCTGATCCTCAACACTGGGGCCCCACAAGGGTGCTTTCTCAGCCCTCTGCTGTACTCCCTGTTTCTCCCATGACTGCGTGGCCATGCACGCTTCAAACTCAATCATCAAGGTTGCAGACGACACTACAGTGGCAGGCTTGTTTACCAACAACGACGAGACGGCCTACAGGGAGGAGGTGAGGTCCCGTGGAGTGTGTAGTCAGGAAAATAACCTCTCACTCAACGTCAACAAAACAAAACAAAGGAGATGATTGTGGACTTCAGGAAACAGCAGAGGGAGCACCCCCCCCCCCATCCACATCGACGGGACAGTAGTGGAGAAGGTGGAAAGTTCTTTGGCGTACACATCACGGACAAACTGAAATAGTCCACCCACACAGACAGCGTGGTGAAGAAGGCACAACAAGAATGCCAAGAGTGTGCAAAGTTGTCATCAAGGCAAAGGGTGGCTCCTTTGAAGTATCTAAAATATAATTTGTTTAACACTTTTTTGGTTAATACATGATTCCAACTGTTATTTTTTCATAGTTTTGATGTCTTTACTATTATTCTACAATGTTGAAAATAGTCAAAATAAAGAAAAAGCCTTGAATGAGTAGGTGTGTCCACACTTTTGACTGGTACTGTATGTTATTTTTTTTTCTTCACATTCTGATCTGAGAGAACAAGAGTTGAACTACAAGTATAAGATAGTCATGACCTGATGGTCATGACCTGTGCCCCGCCTGCCTAGGCATTGGTCACCTGCGTGAGGCTCTTTCTGAGGCCCTGCATTAACTGCACCATCCTGACTGTGAAGGTAAGGGAAGAGCGACTAGCCAGAGTTGAGGGCCTGGTTTTCACAGATAATTTACCAGAGTCCAATGTTGTTCTCCAGGACCCACCCATGACCACCACAAGAGGGAAAGCCCACGAAACCGATGGCACCCCCCTTGTGAAAAAGTAAAAAAAATAAGAGCCTCACTCAGAAAGTTGATTCTTTATCTTCTGAGATTGAGCAGCTAACAACGCTTTTGGGTTCCTTCAAGCCCCCTGAGTCGGGGCCCTCTAGCACTCCCTCCAGCATGGGGGACGCAACAGAGGACTCAGATAGCCGTGATGATGACCTGCTATTCACTCGGGCATCCAACCGGGATGATGGCATGCCCAACATGGTGAAGGAGGTGCCAACCATTCAGTCTCAACGCTGAAGATGGGTCAGAGGAGTCATTCCGAGGCTCTGATTACACTGAGTCAGAGGAAAGCTCTGCCTGACTACGAGCCATCCTGTGTGCGGCCTTAGCTAAGCATGATAACCCTCAAGCCAAAGCCCCTGCAGCTAGAAAATAAAGGAAAGCCGCACACTCTAAGAGCTCAGATGCAAAAATTTTAATAACCAACGTTTCGACAGCTAAGCTGTCTTCATCAGGGTATCATCACAAACACTGAGAGATGAGTCATTTATATAGTGTTGAGACACACAGGTGTTTGTAATCATGGCCAAGTATGGCCTAATATCATTGGTTAACTGAAATATTAAAAAAAATGGTATACAAGGAACATACAAAAAGACAAACAAATGGATAACATATGATCATAACATTTGTAGTCTAAAAAGTATCTAACAAACAATTACAATGGCAAAATCACAATAATCACAAGAATGCCTTCAGATCAAAGTCTATGTTGAGACCGAAGGGAGCAAGTGTCTTTAAATTAAAGATCCAGGCAGCCTCTCGTTTTAACAATAAATTATCAAGGTCACCCCCTCTCCTCGGGAGGGTGACATGTTCGATGCCAATATAACGCAGAGACGAAATCGAATGGCCTGCCTCCAAAAAGTGGGCCGCAACTGGGTAAGTCAGGTTTTTGCACCTAATGGTGCTACGGTGCTCTGAGATACGTACTTTTAATTCACGCTTTGTTTTACCCACATAATTTTTACCACAGGGACAAGTTATAAGGTAAATAACTGCCTTAGTGGAACACGTAATAACACCTTTAATTGGGATAGATTTCCCTGTTTGGGGGTGTTTGAAGGATCTACATTTGTAAGTGCCATTGCATTGAGCACAGCCATTACACTTGTAATTTCCATCCAGTATGGGCGCAAATAGGCGTTGTTCAGGAATATCTTGGGGTGGTAAATCAGAGTGTACCAATTGGTCTCTGAGATTTCTGCCCCGCTATTCAAAGTGCTCTGAACAAATTAAAGGAATCGTTCACAAACATTGGCACATTCTGAAATATGATGATAGTCTTGGTAATGTGTTTTCTGATCTTCCCCTGGTCGTATTCTCGCGGGGCAGAAATCTCAGAGACCAATTGGTACACTCTGATTTACCACCCCAAGATATTCCTGAACAACGCCTATTTGCGCCCATACTGGATGGAAATTACAAGTGTAATGGCTGTGCTCAATGCAATGGCACTTACAAATGTAGATCCTTCAAACACCCCCAAACAGGGAAATCTATCCCAATTAAAGGTGTTATTACGTGTTCCACTAAGGCAGTTATTTACCTTATAACTTGTCCCTGTGGTAAAAATTATGTGGGTAAAACAAAGCGTGAATTAAAAGTACGTATCTCAGAGCACCGTAGCACCATTAGGTGCAAAAACCTGACTTACCCAGTTGCGGCCCACTTTTTGGAGGCAGGCCATTCGATTTCGTCTCTGCGTTATATTGGCATCGAACATGTCACCCTCCCGAGGAGAGGGGGTGACCTTGATAATTTATTGTTAAAACGAGAGGCTGCCTGGATCTTTAATTTAAAGACACTTGCTCCCTTCGGTCTCAACATAGACTTTGATCTGAAGCCATTCTTGTGATTATTGTGATTTTGCCATTGTAATTGTTTGTTAGATACTTTTTAGACTACAAATGCTATGATCATATGTTATCCATTTGTTTGTCTTTTTGTATGTTCCTTGTATACCATTTTTTAAATATTTCAGTTAACCAATGATATTAGGCCATACTTGGCCATGATTACAAACACCTGTGTGTCTCTTGACACTATATAAATGACTCATCTCTCAGTGTTTGTGATGATACCCTGATGAAGACAGCTTAGCTGTCAAAACGTTGGTTATTAAAATTTTTGCATCTGAGCTCTTAGAGTGTGCGGCTTTCCTTTATTTTCTAGTGTTCTGCTCCGCTAGCCAGCACCTCGCCTTTATAGGTGTGCGTTTCTTTTTTCTAGAAAGCCCCTGCAGCTAACACATTCTTTAAGAAGGCCCAGACAGCTACACCGTTCAGTTTGCCACCTTCACCGTCTTTTCTTACAGAGCTTCAGAGATGCTGGGCCGACCCGCAGGCTCTGGTCCACCACGGCAAGGATAGTAGGATGCTATCTGCCATGTGCGATGCAAAACAACATAGCCTGGACCATATACAGTACATAAGGTGGATGAATGCATAGCAGAGCTGATGCTCTTCCCAGATGATGGCAGCTGCCCCAGACCTCAGTGCAGGGCCACAGATGAGCTAATGCCTACGACACTTGTAGTGGTCTTAACCTCTCTGGGAAATGTGGGATGGTAGCGTAAACTTCTCATTAATCCAACCACAGTGTCCGATTTCAAAAAGGCTTTACGGCGAAAGCATACCATTAGATTATGTTAGGACAGCGCCTAAACAAGAAAAACCACACAGCCATTTTCCAAGCTAGGAGAGGCGTCACAAAAACCAGAAATATAGCTAAAATTTGATGATCTTCATCAGATGACACTCCCAGGACTCAATGTTACACAATACATGTATGTTTTGTTCGATAGAGTTCATATTTATATCCAAAAACCCCATTTTACATTGGCACGTGATGTTCAGAAATGTTTTGCCTCCCAAAACTTCCGGTGAATGAGCACATCAATTTACAAAAATACTCATCATAAACGTTGATAAAATTTACAACAGTTATTGAAAGAATTATAGATACACTTATCCTTAATGCAACCGCTTTGTCAGATTTCAAAATAGCTTTACGGCGAAAGCACATTGTTCAATATTCTGAGTACAGAGCTCAGCCATCAAAGCAAGCTATACAGTTACCCGCCAAGTTCTGGAGACAACAAAACTCAGAAATAGTATTATAAATCTTCACTTACCTTTGCTGATCTTCAAATGAATGCACTCCCAGGACTCCCACTTCCACAAGAAACATTAGTTTTGTTCGATAAACTCCATATTTATGTCCAAATACCTCCGTTTTGTTCGCGCGTTCAGATCACTATTCCAAAGGCAGAATGCGCTAGCGCAAAACCCTAGACGAAAAGTCAAATAGTTCCATTACCGTTCGTAGAAACATGTCAAACGATGTTTACAATCAATCCTTAGGGTCTTTTTAACATGAATCTTCGATAATATTCCAACCGGACAATAGCGTATTCATTACAGAGGAAAAAGAAGGAACGGCGCGCCTGCGTGCTCTTATTCTCTCCCCAGTAACAGTAGAAGCATGAAACAAGGTTCTAAAGACTGTTGACATCTAGTGGAAGCCTTAGGAAGTGCAAAATGTCCCCACAGACACTGTAGTTTGGATAGGCAATCACTTGAAAAACTACAAACCACTTCCTGGTTGGATTCTTTCTCAGGTTTTTGCCTGCCATATGAGTTCTGTTATACTCACAGACATCATTCAAACAGTTTTAGAAACTTCAGAGTGTTGTCTATCCAAATCTACTAATAATATGCATATCCTACCTTCTGGGCCTGAGTAGCAGGCAGTTAAATTTGGGCATGTTATTCATCTGAATTTCCGAATACTGCCCCCTGTCACTAAAAAGTTAAGAAGCATGGTTTAGCGGGTCATGTTTCAGAGGACGCATGACTCTACCTTTGTCTCCCAAGCTCGTTGGTCGAATTGCAGCGATGAGACAAAATCGAGATTGAGGAGAAAAAAGAGGCAAAATATTTTTTTAAATGCACAAAATATTGTACTCTACCTTGAAGGTGTATGCCTCAGCCATATCGGCTAACCATTTATGCATCGATGGAAAATCAGCAGGGGCCCACTACCTCATCTGCCAATTCTTCCAAGGTGTCTGCTGGCTGCATCTCCCCAGGGCTGTCCGTGCAGAATCTTGGGAGCTGCCACTAGTATTGGAGGCTTTGATGAAACCTCCCTTTGAGCAAACAGAGGAGCCGGACATAAAATGGTTCTCTGAAAACGGCTTTCCTCTTAGCTATTTCATCATCGAAACATGTGAGTGAGCTCCATACAGTCTCTATGATCCCTGTCTGCCTACAATGGAAGGCCTTTATGGCCCAATCCAGTCTTTTTGCTTAAGGTTTTATTTTTTTATTTTACCTTTATTTAACTAGACAAGTTTATCACCCCTTCACATCAATCAAGCCATCGAAATGGTGACCTACTGCCCCCCTCCTTTCCAGAATGTGGAGGAGGAGCGAGCAAATCTCCCTTGTCCAGTCCGTTCCCTCAAACGCTATATGCAAGCCTCAGAGCACTACAGGAAATCAGACCAGCTGTTTCTGTGCTGGGAAGTCAAAAGGCCTTGCATTGTCCAAGCAGAGGCTTTCACACTGGGTAGTTGATGTCATCACTCAGGCCTACGAGGGTGTAGGGCTCCCTGTCCCAGAAGGTGTGATATGTCACTCGACCAGAAGTGTCGCCACATCCTGGGCTGCACAGAGAGGCGTCCCCCTGAATGATATATGCGCAGCTGCTACCTGGTCATTGCCCTGCATGTTGTCATGACTGTCATGTGAGGATCACAATGGGTCAGATCAGCTTGGCAATGATTGACAATAACCATACCTTCTCTCACCCACAGAAAAGGGGAAGAGGGAACTGGGCCGGTTCGACGGTTCACAAGAAAGGGGGGCTCTTTCTCCCCCTTTAGTATCTTTGTTTCACAGACAGTTTTCCCTCTTAAACTCTAACACGTTCAAAAGTGCATATTGGATCAATATTTCTAACATAAGAATGTGGGGAATGGTCAGTGGGGAGCTACACTACCAGTCAAAAGTTTTAGAACACCTACTCATTCAAGGGTTTTTCTTTATTTTTTACTATTTTCTACATTGTAGAATAACAGTGAAGATATCAATACTATAAAATAACACATATGGAATCATGTAGTAATCAAAAAAGTGTTAAACAAATCAAAATATATTTTATATTTGAGATTCTTCAAGTAGCCACCCTTTGCCTTGATGACAGTTTTGCACACTCTTGCCATTCTCTCAACCAGCTTCACCTGGAATGCTTTCCCAACAGTCTTGAAGGAGTTCCCACATATGCTGAGCACTTGCTGGCTGCTTTTCCTTCAATCTGCGGTCCAACTCATCCCAAACCATCTCAATTTGGTTGAGGTCAGTGGATTGTGGAGGCCAGGTCATCTGATGCAGCACTCCATCACTCTCCTTCTTGGTAAAATAGCCCTTACACAACCTGGAGGTGTGTTGGGTCATTGTCCTGTTGAAAAACAAATGATAGTCCTACTAAGCGTAAACCAGATGGGATGGCATATCACTGCAGAATGCTGTGGTAACCATGTTGGTTAAGTGTGCCTTGAATTCTAAATAAATCACAGACAGTGTCACCAGCAAAGCACCGCCACACCATAACACCTCCTCCTCCAGGCTTTACGGTGGGAACCACACATGCGGAGATCATCCGTTCACTCGTCTCACAAAGACATGGCGGTTGGAACCAAAAATCTCAAATTTGGACTCCAGACCAAAGGTACATTTCTACCGGTCTAATGTCCATTGCTCGTGTTTCTTGCCCCAAACAAGTCTCTTCTTCTTATCGGTGTCCTTTAGTAGTGGTTTCTTTGCAGCAATTTGACCATGAAGGCTTGATTCACACAGTCTCCTATGAACAGTTGATGTTGAGATGTGTCTGTTATTTGAACTCTGTGAAGCATTTATTTGGGCTGCAATTTCTGAGGCTGGTAACTAATGAACTTATCCTCTGCAGCAGAGGTAACTCTTGGTCTTCCATTCCTGTGGAGAGCCAGTTTCATCACAGCGCTTGATGGTTTTGCGACTGCACTTGAAGAAACTTTCAAGTTCTTGAAATGTTCCATATTGACTGACCTTCATGTCTTAAAATAATGATAGACTGTCGTTTCTCTTTGCTTATTTGAGCTGTTCTTACCATAATATGGACTTAGTCTTTTACCAAATAGAGCTATGTTCTGTCTACCTCCCCTACCTTGTCAGAACACAACTGATTGGCTCAAATGCATTAAGAAGGAAAGAAACTCCACAAATTAACTTTTAAGAAGGCACACCTGTTAATTGAAATGCATTCCAGGTGACTGCCTTATGAAGCTGGTTGAGAGATAGCCAAGAATGTGCAAAGCTGCTATGAAGGCAAGGGGTGGCTACTTTGAAGAATCTCAAATCTCAAATAAATGTTTATTTGTTTAACACTTTTTTGGTTACTACATGATACCACAGCGTGGGAGGACGTGGGGGCACGTCCTCCCATGCTGTCATGTCCTCCCACACTGTCACGTCAGCAGTTGTTATTATCACTCGACCTGCGTGGAGTGCCAGGGATATAATCCATAATTTCAACCGACTGACGGTCTTCCATGTATTTGCAGAACCATAGTTATATTCGTTACTTCCGTTATGGACTTGAGGCTCCTGTACGACGCACTTGAACTCATCCTACTGTCCAAGTGCTAAGACAACAGAAACGTATATGAACCTTATCACCAACCATCACTCCTCTTGTGCAGTGGAACCCAGAAAGATATGTGACCACTTGGTTACACTTGGTTGCTGTCCTTTCAGCACCACGATTTCAAAGTCGCTTAAAATAACCCTCATCAAGTTATGATGCCTATGCCTAATAATCCTACTCATCACTTATTATTATAGAAGATTATCACTTCTCATAATGGTGCTCGTTTAGTAGTTAGATCAAAGCTGAATCAATGTCTCGATGAGTTTTGTGTGCAGGTTGGTGGCTGATTCTTGATCTATACCAATTATCTTTCCCGCCGTCTTAATCAAGCGCTAAAGCTTGATTTGGTCTTGCACTCGCATGTTTCCGAACACGCATATCAGACCAAAGGACGGCACATTCTGCAGGACAGATTTATAGAACATTTGTAAGATATGCAATGTCTTTATCTTTACAAAGGCACAGTCATTGATTTTCAGTTTGTCTATTTCGATTCCCAGGTACTTATTTGCGGTCACTCTATCAACTGATTCCCCATTGATCTTCGTAGGGGGTAGTGGAGGTTTTTTCCATTCTGAAATCAAGTTCCATCTCTTTTGTTTTCTTAACGTTTATTTCAAGAAAGTTATCTGCACACCACTGGATGAATTTTGCCTTTCTTTGTCAAAACCTTGAAGATGGCTTGGTCTGGGTGGAGAAAACCCACAACAGTGGTATCATCTGTACATTTAGAAAATGTATGTGCTGCGTAAGAGGCTTGACAATCGTGTGTGTACAGTCTCAGTGAACGTATGCAACCTTGAGGGGCTCCTGTATTCACCGTTCAAGATATAGAGAGGCTGAGTTAAAATCAAATCAAACTTTATTTGTCACATGCGCCGAATACAAGTGTAGACCTTACCGTGAAATGCTTACTTACAAGCCCTTAAAAGAGTTAAGTTATTGGGGAGTTGTTGAGTGCGGTTCACCAGGAAACTATTAATCCACTTGATCAGTAGAGAGTTGACACCTAAATTCACCAGTTTATCCACCAGTAGGTGGGGTTGGGTGGTGTTAAACGCGTTACTGAGTGACTCACTACTGAGTCAATGAGTACAATTTTCACTAGGCTATTTGCCTTTTCTAAATGGTCATAGATATTGCTTAGCATGACCAGTAACGCGTCATAAACATCCCAGGAGGCGCAGTAGGCGAATTGGTTTGGGTCTAATTGGGATGAGAGACCAGAGAGAATTTGTTTTGTACAGAATTTCATTGGTACAAATCGTTCATTTATTTTGGCCTGCTGTTTTTAGGTATTGGAACAATCAGCGACTTCTTCCATAAGTCTGGAATCATCTCACTGTTCAGTGACAGCTGGAACAGCTTCTGGAACGGTAATGCGAGCTAGTCTGCGCATGCCTGAAGTGCCTTGCTGCTGATGTCGTCTGGGCCATATGATTTTCGTGGGTTGAAATGTTGAAATAGCATATACTGTAGCATAGTAAGCCTATATGATACACCAAAAATACATCCTCAGTCATTACTTGTCTGAAGCTGAAAAGTATTTTTTTTCCCTTCATGCGGCCAAAACTCGAAAACGTATGCCACTAGGCAGGATAAATGTTTCAATTTAAACAAAATATGCATTCAAGAAAGGCCAATAGTTTGTTAACCACCATCTGCCTTAATTTGCTCACAAAACAGTCATTCAAGAATCTCTAAATGCATATTCCCATGAAACTGATTGAGATCAAATGATTGGCATGCAGTTGTGGACATTTCGGTGGTAAAAAGAGAATAATTAAAATTCACAATTGACAGTGTTGATGGTCTATTTTGAAACAAGGTATGCCTTAACTTGGTGTTTGGGGGTATTAAAAATAGAAAATGTTCTTGAGACAATATGTCTGGGCATACTGTAGGCAGACGTTGCAATTGGAGGATGCATTTTATGCATAGGCCTGTTCTACAATGAATTTCTAACTACATCATGTTTCCCGCAGGGGCAAAACATTCTGGTTCACATTTTATTAATTCCTTTCGTTCTGCGTTAAGTAAAGAAAGGCACTGCTTGAGGGTACTTAAATCTGTACGCAATAAGATGGAGGGGAAGTCTTTATTTGGATGAGGGGACATGAAGAAAGTGGCTTCAGCAATTTTACAACCCCTTGCAAAAATTAATAATGAGATCTTTATGAAAGGCAAAGAAAGACTCAGCATGCAGGAAGAGAAAGGGAAAGTACATTTCTATCCTGCAGCGAACTTTTGGGAAATACGGTTGTTGGTTATTTTGACACTGGTGGTGAGTGCGGTTGGCTGTTAATGACTCTAAGGGGTGAGAGGAAGGCGATAAGAGACAGTGAAAGAAAGGAAAGCGCCATACAGTGAGGGTTGTCAGGTCCTCATGTCCGTCTCTCTTTCTCAGCAGTCCATCTCTAATGCGTTCAGACCTTTCTTCCTTTTGTGTTGACTCAGGAGCGTATTCAGACTATAGAGTAAAAGGTGCTCTGAAGGGCTCGTTACAAGGCATTCATTATATTCGCAGGCTTGCATCATACAACATGCAATTTGTCATTCAAATTGCATATTTAGCAACCACCCACTGGGCAAATACTGGTTAAATCAACAATGTTTCCACATAATTTCAACCCCCCAAAAACTATGAGATGACGTTGAATCAACGTGGAAAATGTATTGGATTTGCTAAAAGTCATCGACTTTTAATCTAAATCCAATGACATGGTGACATTTTCTGTTGGTTTTGTTGATTTGGCTGTTCCTCATCCTGGCAGAGCTGTCAGATGGCAAGTAAATCCAACAATATTTACATTAGGTCTACTTACCACTGTGTTTAGCCAGCTGTTCAAAGTTTCTACCGATAGCTTGCAAAGCAAACACCATCAGCTAACAGTACATCAGCAAATGCGCCCTTCTGCTGCTTGACAGGCAAAGCCCACAAAGAAGGGGAAATGAACCTAAACAACTGATACTTGTCAGGTATAGTTCACTTGTATTTTATATCACTCAAATATCCAATTAATGGTGGCCAATATTGAGAAATACACAACATTACCAAAAGTATGTGGACACCTGCTAGTCAAACGTCTCATTCCAAAATCATGGGCATTAATATGGAGTTTGTCCCCCCTTTGCTGCTATAACAACCTCCACTCTTCTGGGAAGGCTTTCCACTAGATGTTGGAGCATTTCTGCGGGGACTTGATTCCATTCAGCTACAAGAGCATTAGTGAGGTCGGTCTCTGATGTTGGGCGTTTAGGCCTGGCACGCAGTTGGCGTCCCAATTCATCCCAAAGGTATTTGATGGAGTTGAGGTCATGGGTTCTGTGCAGGCGAGTCAAGTTCTTCCATACCGATCTCGACAAACTATTTCTGTATGGACCTTGCTTTGTGCATGGGGGCATTGTCATGCTGAAACAGGAATGGGCCTTCCCCAAACTGCTGCCACAAAGTTGGAAGCACAGAATCATCTATAATGTCATTGTATGCTGTTGCGTTAAGATTTCCCTTCACTGGAACTAAGGGGCCTATCCCGAAACATTAAAAACAGCCCCAGACCATTATTTCTCCTCCACCAAACTTTACAGTCGGCACTATGCATTGGGGCCGGTAGCGTTCTCCTGGCATCCTACAAACCCAGATTCGTCCGTCGGACTGCCAGATGGTGAAGCGTGATTCATCACTCCAGAGAACGTGTTTTCACTGCACCAGAGTCCAATGGCTGCAGCCTACGCTTGGCATTGCGCATGGTGATCTTAAGCTTGTGTGCGCCTGCTCGGCCATTTCATGAAGCTCCCGACAAACAGTTATTATGCTGACGTTGCTTCTAGAGCTAGTTTGGAACTCGGAGTGTTACAACCGAGGACAGACAATTTTTACGAGCTTCAGCACTCGGTGGTCTCGTTCTGTGAGCTTTTGTGGCCTACCACTTTGCGGCTGAGCCCTTGTTGCTCCTAGACATTTCCACTTCACAATAGCAGCTCTTGCCCGGGGCAGCTCTAGCAGGGCAGAAATTTGACGAACTGACTTGTTGGAAAGGTGGCATCCTATGACGCTGCCACGTTGAAAGTCACTGAGATCTTCAGTAAAGCCATTCTACTGCCAATGTTTTTTGATCAGCTTTAATATTGCCAATAAACTGTAGCTTCCATCAATGTAATTGTCTGCATCATTTCCAATCCCCAATATATATTTTTGGAAATATATACAGTACCAGTCAGATGTTTTGGCACACCTACTTATTCAAGGATTTTTTATTTCTAAATTTTATTTCTGTAGAATAATAGTGAAGACCAAAAAAGTGTTAAACACAGTGCTTTAATAAATAAACGCAACATAATCCAAAACAAGAAACAAGAACAACGCACAGACATGAAACTGAAACAGAAACAATGACGACTGGGGAAGAAACCAAAGGGAGTGACATAAAGGGCAGGTAAGCAAGGAGGTGATGGAGTCCAGGTGAGTGTCATTATACGCAATTGTGCGTAACGCTGGTGACAAATGTGCGCCATAAACGAGCAGCCTGGTGACCTAAAGGCTGGAGAGGAAGCACACGTGACACATTCTCTAATTTCTTTCAGCCTACGGGTACATGATTTATGAATTCATAATTTGAAATGGATAATGTACCTGTAACCCCATCAACAAAACCAATAAAAATGTGCACAGAAAACAAAAAGGTAAACAGCTTAACTGGGTGGCAGCGCCAGGGAAAGGCCAGGGGGGGAAGTGTGTGTCTACTGCATGGCAGAGATGGCGCTATCAGACAATGGATCTGGACAGAGCTGTTCTCTGTTCTCTCTCCCTGTCCTTCCAGACCACCTGGGCTAATCTAAAAGCAAATATATATTTTATTTAGGGGCTATATATGCTCAGAGGGCTTAATGCTCAACTGTTTAAGTTATTGTTATTATTTTTTAACAAGTCAGTTAAGAACAAATTCTTATTTACAAACCATCCCCATACCCAGACGATGCTGTAACGATGTGTGCTGAGAGTCGGGAAGCAAGTTCAGGGAGTGAGTATTTTAATAAAATTAACAGACCGGACCATAATACAAAACAAGAAACACTAATGGCACACAGACAGGAAACAATGACGCCCGGGGAAGGAACCAAAGGGAGTGACATATATAGGACAGGTAATCAAGGAGGTGATAGAGTCCAGGTGAGGGATGATGCGCAGGTGCGTGTAACATTGGTGACAGGTGTGCGCCATAACGAGCAGCCTGGTGACCTAGAGGCCAGAGAGGGAGCACACATGACAGACACTGGGCCAATTGTGCGCTGCCCTATGGGACTCACGCGTCACGGCCAGTTGTGATACAGCCTGGGATTGAACCCAGGTCTGTAGTGACACCTCTAACACTGAGATGCAGTGCCTTAGACCGCTGCACCACTCAGGTTTTGAGAGTATCTGGCCAAAATTGGGTTGATTTGGCAAGCATAGCCGCGGGACGTACAGGTGCTACGGGTAAAGCACCACCCCCTGGTGGTGCGATGGTAAACTGCAAGAATTTGTGTTGCAATAAAAAACTATTAAGCAATTTTTCTGTTGAATTATTGATATAAATGATACTGGGAATGAGGTAGGGGAGATGATAAAAAACATGGGATATTCACAGTGCCTTCAGGCAGTATTCACACCCTTGACTTTTTCCACACTTTTTTGTGTTACAGCCTGAATTTAAAATGGATTAAATTGAGATTTTGTGTCACTGGCCTACACACAATACCCCATAATGTCAAATTGGAATTATGTTTTTAGAAATATTTACTAATTAATTAAAAAACCTGAAATGTCTTCAGTCAAAATGTACTCAACCCCTATGTTATGGCAAGCATAAATAAGTTCAGGAGAAAATATTTGCTTAACAAATCGCATAATAAGTTGCATGGACTCACTCTGTGTGTTATAATACTGTTTAACATAATTTTTTATGACTACCTCATCACTGTAAATCACACATACACTTATCTTTAAGGTCCCTCAGTCGAACAGTGAATTTCAAACACAGATTCAACCACAAAGACCAGGGAGGTTTTCCAATGCCTCGGAAAGAAGGGCACCTTATTGGCTGGTTTGCTTGCTTACGAGGGAGGCTGTTTCAGTTAGAATCGTTCCAGTAAACAAGCACCAAACCAGTGGTAAGTTGTTGGTTGCAAAGCACTGTACGTCAAAAGTGAATTTTATACTCCCAAGTGATGTTCTAATAACATTTACAAACAAATTGATATAAATTGTACATTCAAATCATCACACATAAGATGCAGTGTTTTTTGTGCATATTTGTTGTGCATTATGTTGTAGAGAACTCCAGCTAATGCTACAGTAGCTCCCAACTTACTGTGTCTGGTGGTGGGTGCATTGCAAGACGTGCAATTTTGTGCTGTTTCTATGTAAGAAATATTATATTGTAATTGCTGTATTATTTTGGTAACTGCGTTGCCCAGTGAACAAGCACCAAACCAGCATGCATGAGTGCAGAGTTGGATGGTGAGCCGCGCATTGCATGATTTCGTGTTGATGATTGTACACAATGCAAGAAGAGTACTGTTACAGTGGTGCCGGGACCGTTCTTCTGGATCGGATCATCGTTCGCTGGATTTCCATCTCAGAACGTCGCCGTGGTTGCCGTTCGAGAATCAGATTGAAAACAAATTGGATGCAGTCTATCACAGTGCCATCCGTTTTGTCACCAAAGCCCCATATAAAAGCCCCATATCCTCTAGAGGATACAATCCCGCTAAAGGGATTGGTTGGACAACAACCAGTGAGATAGCACGGCGCAAAATTCAAAACAAAATTCTAAATTCTAAACAAAAATTTAAATTAAAGTATTAAACGGCATTTTAAAGATACTCTACTCGTTAATCCAATCACATTGTCCGATTTCAAAAAGGCTTTACGGTGAAAGCAAAACATTAGATTATTTTAGCATAGCACCTTAGCAAAAAAATAAAGAAATTTCCAAGCACGGATAGCCATCACAAAACCAGATATACAGCTAAAATTAAGCACTAACCTTTGACAATCTTCATCAGATGACACTCCTAGGACATCATGTTAGACAATACATGCATTTTTTGTTCGATCAAGTTTATATTTATATCCAAAAACCCAATTTCTACATTGGCGCGTGACGTTCAGAAAATGTTTTCTCCCCATAACTACCGGTGAATAGGCACATTTAATTTACAGAAGAACTCATAAACGTTGACAAAATGTATAACAATTATTTAAAGATTTTGAGATAATCTACTCCTTTATGCAACCACTTTGTCAGATTTCAAAATAACTTTACGGAAAAAGCACATTGTTCAATATTCTGAGTACAGAACTTAGCCTTCAATGCTAAGCTATACAGTTAGCCTACAACCACAGCGTCGAGAAAAATCGCTAAAAATCTGTTCGAAATATTTACTTACCTTTGCTGATCTTCGGCGGAATGCACTCGGATGGGCACCCACTTCCACAAGAAATGTTCATTTGTTCTGCAAAGTCCATCATTTATGTCCAAATACGTCCATTTTGTTGACCCATCCAGAACACTTTACAATGCCATGTGGCATGGATGCAAATCCATAGACAAAATGTTCAAAGTTCCATTACCGTTTGTAGAAACACGTCAAACGATGTTTACAATCAATCCTTTAGGGTATTTTTTTAATGTAAAATTGCGATAATTTTACAACCGGGCAATAGGTATTCATCCCAGAAGAATAATAAAAAACAACGAAGTCACGTGCATGCGCGTCATAAGACACCTGTCCTCAGACTGGCCAGTGATTGACTGAGCCACAATTGTCTGCCCGGTAACAGGTGATGGATGAAACCAGTTCCTAAAGATTGTTGACAGCCAATGGAAGAGTTAGGAGGTGCAACGTAAATCCAATGTCACTGTAGTTTTTCAAGGGATTCAAAAGAAAAACTACATTTGTAATTTCTCCCACTTCCTGATTCAATTTTTCTCAGGTTTTTTGCCTGCCATATGAGTTCTGTTATACTCACAGACACCATTCAAACTGTTTTAGAAAGAGTGTTTTCTATCCAAATCTACTAATAATATGTATATTCTATTTTCTGGGCCAGAGTAGTAACCTGTTTAAATTGGGTACGTTTTTCATCCAGCCGTGAAAATACTGCCACCTAGCCCCAACAGGATATACTACCCACCACTGCGACCTGTACACTCTCATTGGCTGGCCCTCGCTTCATACTCGTTGGCAAACCAACTGGCTCCAGGTCATCTACAAGTCTTTGCTAGGTAAAGCCCCGCCTTATCTCAGCTCACTGGTCACCATACCAGCACCCACCCGTAGCACGCACTCCAGCAGGTATATTTCACTGGTTACCCCCAAAGCCAATTCCTCCTTTGGCCGCCTTTCCTTCCTGTTCTCTGCTGCCAATGACTGGAACGAACTGCAAAAATAACTGAAGCTGGAGACTCATATCTCCCTCACTAACTTTAAGCACCAGCTGTCAGAGCAGCTCAAAGATCACTGCACCTGTACATAGTGTACATAGCCCATCTGTAAATAGCTCATCCAACTACCTCATCCCCATACTGTATTTATTTATTTATTTTGCTCCTTTGCACCTCAGTATCTCTACTTGCACATTCATCTTCTGCACATCTATCACTCCAGTGTTAAATTGCTATATTGTAATTACTTCGCCACAATGGCCTATTTATTGCCTTACCTCCCTTATCTTACCTCATTTGCACACACTGTATATAGACCTTTTCTACTGTATTATTGACTGTATGTTTCAATGTGTAACTCTTTGTTCTTGTATGTGTCGAACTGCTTTGCTTTATCTCGGCCAGGTCGCAGTTGTAAATGAGAACTTGTTCTCAACTTGCCTACCTGGTTAAATAAAGGTGAAAAAAAGATAAGACGTTGCTGGTGCAGTTTATGGTGATGTCACATTTTGCCACAAGAGGGCGCTACTGCAACGTTATTTTTCATTACTTAACCTGTCTGGGCTAGGGGGCAGTATTTTCACGGCCGGATAAAAAACGTACCCGATTTAATCTGGTTACTACTCCTGCCCAGAAACTAGAATATGCATATAATTAGTATATTTGGATAGAAAACACTCTAAAGTTTCTAAAACTGTTTGAATGGTGTCTGTGAGTATAACAGAACTCATATGGCAGGCAAAAACCTGAGAAGATTCCAAGTAGGAAGTGGCCTGTCTGTGATTTTGTAGTTCTCCTTTTGCTTGTCTATCAAAACTACAGTGTCCGTGGGGTTATGTTGCACTTTCTAAGGCTTACATTGGCTCTCTAAAGCCGCCAGGAAGCGGATTGGGGCGTCTCTTGTCTCTGGGCAAAGTATAGTAACTCAGTTTGTCAGTGGTCTGCCTGAGGACAAAGGGAATGGAAATGCGCGGTCACGAGACCTCGCCATTTTTTCTTTCCCTCTTTGAATGAATACAGTATTGTCCGGTTGGAATATTATCGCTATTTTACGAGAAAAATACCATAAAAATCTATTTTAAACAGCGTTTGACATGCTTCTAAGTACGGTAATGGAACATTTTGAAATATTTTGTCTCGAAATGCGCTCGCGCGTTACCCTTTGGATAGTGACCTGAACGCACGAACAAAATGGGGGTATTTGCACATAACTATGGATTATTTGGAACAAAAACAACATTTGTTGTGGAAGTAGCAGTCCTGGGAGTGCATTCTGACGAAGAACAGCAAAGGTAATACAATTTTTCTAATAGTAATTCTGAGTTTTGGTTGTCCCGAACTTGGCGGGTGTCAAATTAGCTAGCCGTGATGGCTGAGCTATGTACTCAGAATATTGCAAAATGTGCTTTTGCCGAAAGCTATTTTGAAATCTGACATAGCGATTGCATAAAGGAGTTCTGAATCTATAATTCTTAAATATGAGATATTAATAGCAGTAGTTGTTTTACAGGATTATATATTGCATTGGTGTCAAGACTGGAGCCAGGTCTACAGACCAAGACCTATGCTCTTAAAACCAAGAACCAGGATATCAAAAGCTATGAAGCGATCACAACCAGTTTAAATGCTGAAACACAAGACGCAAGACTCCATCAACATTTTTGTCATATTTTAGACAAATTCCCCTGCAAATCCAATGCCGGAGAGGGATTGTGAATCTCCCCTCATACATGTAACATTTCCAACTTTTAGCCTATAGTTTGTTAAAGACAGGGGTTGATGGGAAATTGTATCACGAAATCCAGTCTCTTCCAAAGTACCAATTGCTTGTGTGCGTGTTAATGAATATCATACAGATTGGTTTCCCACACACTCGGGTGTAAAACTGTATATATACACATACATACATGCATACATAACATTTAGAGATAAATAAATACCAGAGAAAAAGAAAAAAGAAACAGAAGTCACTTGAACCCTGTCTGGCACAAATAAGATTCATATGGGAGACAAGCCTATACACAATCTATATACACACATGCCATTTACCACATAGAAGCTAAACATTTTTACAATTTAATTATAGGTAGCACTTTTTCTTTTATTCCAGGCTTTATCTAAATATTTTTGCAAACGGAAATACACAATGGACAAAAAAACATTTCAATTTCTCCTCATCTCTCAGCCACATAATGCCAGGGTATATCTGGTGTGCTTTCTGGAATAAGAGCAAGCGCATATTTCGTGGTAGAAAGGACAATAGAGGAAAAAAATTGTTTCATTCTCTATTTCACAGGGTATACCACAGGGTTCAATTCTTGGGCCAACTCTTTTCTCTGTATACATAAATGATGTCGCTCTTGCTGCTGGTGAATCTCTGATCCACCTCTACGCAGACGACACCATTCTGTATACTTCTGGCCCTTCTTTGGACACTGTGTTAACCTGTTGAGGATCTTATCCCGATCTTATCCCGGTATTGGGATTCATTGTCATGTGACCATGGCGGGGAATTCAAAACTGCAAGAGTAATCATTTCAAAAAATCAAATAATCAACTATTTTCCTCCATTTGAAAGATATATCTCCTAAATCTAACCACGCTGTCCGATTTTCAGAGGCATTACGGAGAATGCATAAAGTTAGGTTATGTGAGGAGAGTACATTGACAATAGCTGCGTGTAATGTTTAGCCAATTCAAAGAAGGGCATCAACAGACAGAAAACTAGCTAGAATTATGCACTTACCTTTGACAATCTGCATCAGATGACACTCATAGGACATTATGTTATACAATACATGCATTTTTAGTTCCATCAAGTTCATATTTATATCCAAAAACAGCATTTACAGTCGCGGTGAAATTCAGAATTTTTTTCGGCTCGAATGCACCCAGTGAATCCAGCATTACAAATCACGGAATTACTATTCGAAAACATTGGTAAATTATAATATTGTCATTCAAAGAATAATATATTATCATCTCGTAATTGCTACCGAAGGGCCAGATCTCAAAATAACTTTACTGGGAAATCACATTTTGTATAAACTGGGTACTATGCTAACAACAATAAGCTATATGCTAAGCTAAGCTAAGCTATACCGTTAGCATTAGCATCATCTAATATCGATAATAACATTCTAAATATCCCCTTACCTTTGATTATCTCCATCAGAAGGCGCTGCCAGAGATCCCAGGTCCAGAACAAATGTGGTTTCTTTTGACAAAGTTCATAATTTATGTCCAAATAGTTAGCGTTCAGTAGGCTCCCACAAAATGAGGTGGGCAGTGTAAAGTCACGTCGAAAAACTAAAGAAAACCTAGTAAATAATCTATTTACGTTTGTTTAAACATGTCAAACGTTGTTTAGCACTAATCTTTTGTTCCATTTTTAACGTGAAACATCAGTAAACATCAGTAATATTTTCACACAACCTATCAAGTGTCTAGAATAAACGATAATGACAAAGGCACTCTTCTCAGATTCATGCGCAGGCGCAAAAAATGAAGTGATGACGTGTCAACTTGTAAGCTTTCTAATTCGGTGTGTATTTATCACAGATGCTTCAAACAACTTTCTAAAGATCGTTGACATCTAGTGGAAGCAGTAGGAGTTGCGAACTGAATCCTTTCTCACTGTGGTATCTTTAAAACAATGACACTAAATAATACAGTCACAAAATTCTCTTTTTTTTTTATCTATTTTTCACAGGTTTTTGCCTGCAATATGAGTTTTGTTATACTTACAGACACCATTCAAACTGTTTTAGAAAATTCAGAGTGTTTTCTATCCGAATGTGTTAATAATATGCATATCCTAGCTTCTGAGTTGGTGTAGGAGGCAGTTAAAAATGGGCACATATTTCTTTCAAAATTCTCAATACTGCCCCCGTGGCCCGTAGAGGTTAACAACCCTCCAGACGAGCTTCAATGCCATTCAACTCTCCTTCCGTGGTCTCCAACTGCTCCTAAACACAAGTAAAACTAAATGTATGCTCTTCAACCGATCGCTGCCTCCACCTGCCCGCCCATCCAGCATCACTTCTCTGGACGGTTCTAACTTAGAATTTGTGGACAACTACAAATACCTAGGTGTCTGGTTAGACTGTAAACTCTCCTTCCAGACTCACATCAATCATCTCCAATCCAAAGTGAAATCTAGAATTGGCTTCCTATTTCGCAACAAAGCATCCTTCACTCATGCTGCCAAACATACCCTCGTAAAACTGACCATCCTACCAATCCTCGACTTCGGCGATGTCATTTACAAAATAGCCTCCAATACCCTACTCAACAAGCTGGATGCAGTCTATCACAGTGCCATCCGTTTTGTCACCAAAGCCCCATATACAACCCACCACTGCGACCTGTATGCTCTCGTTGGCTGGCCTTCACTTCATCATCGTCGCCAAACACATTGGCTCCAGGTCATCTACAAGACCCTGCTAGGTAAAGTCCCCCCTTATCTCCGCTCACTGGTCACCATAGCAGCACCCACCTGTAGCACGCGCTCCAGCAGGTATATCTCTCTGGTCACCCCTAAAGCCAACTCCTCCTTTGGTCGTCTCTCCTTCCAGTTCTCAGCTGCCAATGATTGGAACGAACTACAAAAATCTCTAAAACTGGAAACACTTATCTCCCTCACTAGCTTTTAGCACCAGCTGTCAGAGCAGCTCACAGATCTCTGCACCTGTACATAGCCCATCTTTAATTGAGCCCAAACTACTACCTTTTCCCCTACTGTATTTATTTATTTTGCTCCTTTGCACCATATTATTTATATTTATATTTTAACTTTAACTTTCTTCAAACTACAAATCTACCATTCCAGTGTTTTTTCTTGCCATACTTTATTTACTTTGCCACCATGGCATTTTTTTGCCTTTACCTCCATTATCTCACATCATTTGCTCACATTGTATATAGTCTTATTTTTTTCTACTGCATCATTGATTGTATGTTGTTTTACTCCATGTGTAACTCTGTGTTTTTGTATGTTGTCGAACTGCTTTGCTTTATCTTGGCCAGGTCGCAATTGTAAATGAGAACTTGTTCTCAACTTGCCTACCTGGTTAAATAAAGGTGAAATAAAAATAAATAAAATAAAATTTCTTCGAGGTCACAATAGTTACATATATTTCCTCTTCCATTTCACCACAATACCGACCTGTTTCAATACGCAGAGGTAATATCCCTGATCTGACCTGTTTCAATACGCAGAGGTAATATCGCTGATCTTACCTGTTTCAATACGCAGAGGTAATATCGCTGATCTTACCTGTTTCAATACGCAGAGGTAATATCGCTGATCTTACCTGTTTCAATACGCAGAGGTAATATCGCTGATCTTACCTGTGCACTTAGCGATCTCTTGCTTTTAGGTAGGTTATTCATAATATATCTCTCACACACATTCACCCTTAACCCTCCTGTTGTGTTCGTTTCGTGTTAATTCATTCTGTGTTCCCGGTCCAGAATGACCGCCCCATTATAGCTGATTATAAATCCATAATAATACATATATTATCACCTAATGTTGTGTTAGATCTTTTTAGCAACTTAAGTTCTTGTGAACATTACAAGTTTTGAACTTCTATTTGCTATTTATGTACTGTAGGCCTCATTGACCTGAGCTCATACAAAAAAAAGCATAATGTATGGATTATTTTGACTGGAACAAATACTCAGATTAAACATATTGTGATATTTATCACAGACTACTTTGTGTCAAAGTTTAACAAGGACTCTCTCCTCCTCACCAGTGTCATGATCAAAGATATGATCAAGAGCCTCACATATAGTATATTGTTTGGTCATTGTGCTGCCACAGAATGAATTGTGAGCAAGGCCTCAAAAAAGCTTTATATCCCAGGGCTGCGAGAAAAGTTTTATATATTATTGAAACAATGGTTCCCGTGGGGGAAAGATTCTATTGGGGAAAGGTTCCTGTGGGGGTTGCCATGGAAGCCAAGAAGGGGAGTGAGGTGTGTGTGCGTGTGTGTGCTCAAACACAAATGCATGTGGGGGTCTGGGAGAGGAACTGTGTCCATCTGAGGAATGGGCATGTGCCTGAACTCGATTTTATACACTAATTGTAGTCTCACCCATTAATTTCTAATGACTGGTCATTTTTGACCGGGAACACCACAGGCATACAAAAGTTAAATTAAAAATCCAAAATGTTATGAAAATCATGTAAATGTATTTTGTGTGTTCAGATGCCCTGTGTGGACAAAGTCATGGAATCTTGTGACAATCAGATGAAATTAACTACATTCTTCAGAGAGAAACTTATAAATCAGTCCAATTCAACCAGAACACAGCAGGAGGGTTAATCAAACAAAAGGTTTTCAATTTGGGTTTATGATTAATGTAACTTGTGGACACCTACAAAGTAACTTACTGCTCTGTTATGGACATGTTTGTTTTTAAAATACCTCTTAGCAACCCACCTTCCTGCTGAATAGTCCAGAACAGGACACACGTACGTCTGATACAGTTTGGAATACGTGGCATAACCAATATCTTTGAGTGTTTATGTTATTCCTATAACTCCCCCAAGAGCTCTACTTGCTGAGTCGGCCAGGGCAGATGTTCCATATAGAAAGGCAATATGTTCATCAATAAAAATACCCAAATATTTATAATTGCTAGTAAACTCAAGAATGTCTTCACCAAAAGAAAACCGAAAAACACTTATCTTAGTACCTGGTTTTCAAAAATGCCTATCTGTGTTTTTGTCTGGTTAAAATAGTCTCCATATTTTACACCAATTGACAGCACATATTAACATGTTCTGTAGGTCTTGTTCAGTTTCTGCCATCAAAATAATATCATCAGCATATAAAAGGATACTTAGCATTTCATCATCAAATCTTACTCCAATATTTAACTGTTTAATTTATTTTGCCAAATCATTTATAAACAAGGTAAACAAAGTCGGTGATAAGGAGTCTCCTTGTTTTACACATGAGTGTGTTGGAAACCAATCTGTACGATATTCATTAAGGAGAAGTGTATCTATAATCCTATGCATAACACTTGTATTTTTCATCAAAGTTTATGATGAGAATTTCTGTAAATTGATGTGGCTCTCTGCAAAATCACCGAATGTTTTTTAGAGGCAAAACATAACGTGCCAATGTAAAATGAGATTTTTTTTATATAAATATGAACTTTATCGAACAAAACATACATGTATTGTGTCACGTGAAGTCCTATGAGTGCCATCTGATGAAGTTCATCAAAGGTTAGTGATTCATTTTATCTCTATTTCTGCTTTTTGTGACGCTAGCGTCCCACATTCCCCAGAGAGGTTAACTTCTTAGGGCTAGGGGGAAGTTTTCGGAAGTTCGGATGACTGACGTGCCCAAAGTAAACTGCCTGTTACTCAGGCCCAGAAGCTTGGATATGCATGATGGTAGTATTGGATAGAAAACACTCTGAAGTTTCTAAAACTGTTAAAATCATGTCTATGAGTATAACAGAACTGATATGGCAGGCGAAAACCAGAGGAAATTGTTTTTAGGTCACCACCCATTGAAAATGCTTGTCTATTTGAAATTCAAAAGAAATCCTCCCAGATTGCAGTTCCTATGGCTTCCACTAGATGTCAACAGCCTTTAGAAAGGGTTTCAGGCTTGTTTTTGGAAAAATGAGCTAGAATTTGTAGTTTTTCAAGGTGGATCTCATTTTGACTGTAGACTTGTGGCGCCCGTGGATGAGGGCGCGCACTTCGTTATTTATCTCCGGTATTGAACACACTATTCTCCGTCTTAAATTGTATCATTTATATACATATTAGGGTACCTGAGGATTGATTACAAACGTTGTTTGACTTGTTTGGACGAAGTTTATTGGTAACTTTTGGGATTTCTCTGTATGCATTTTGAACGAGTGGAACAGGTGGATTACTGAATCAAGCGCACCAAATAAGCTGACTTTTTTGGGGTATAAAGAAGGACTTTATCGAACAAAACAACCATTGGTTGTGTAGCTGGGGCCCTTGGGATTGCAAACAGAGGAAGATCTTCAAAGGTAAGTGATTAATTTTTTTGCTATTTCTGAATTTTGTGACTCCTCTGCTGGTTTGGAAAATGTTTTTAATGCTTTTGTATGCTGGACACTGTCCTCAGATAATTCCATAGTATGCTTTCGCCATAAAGCCTTTTTGAAATCTGA
Organism: Salmo trutta; assembly: GCF_901001165.1. NCBI lineage: Eukaryota > Metazoa > Chordata > Actinopteri > Salmoniformes > Salmonidae > Salmo > Salmo trutta. The sequence continues at coordinate 15,932,944 of NC_042977.1, forward strand.
CAAAGCAGCTGGATTAACAGGAAGTTAAGCTTTTAAATGATGTATGACACTTGTATTTTCATGAATGTTTAATATAAGATTTTTGTATTTTGAATTTCGCGCTCTGCAATTTCACCGGATGTTGTCGAGATGGGGCGCTTGCGTCCCACCTTTCCCAAAGAGATTTTAAGTGGCCAGAGATTTGAGTCTGTATGTTGGCAGCAACCACTCTATGTTAGTGATGGTTGTTTAACAGTCTGATGGCCTTGAGATAGAAGCTGTTTTTCAATCTCTCGGTCCCAGCTTTGATGCACCTGTACTGACCTCGCCTTCTGGATGATAGCGGCGTGAACAGGCAGTGGCTTGGGTGGTTGTTGTCCTTAATGATCTTTTTGGCCTTCCTGTGACATCGGGTGCTGTAGGTGTCCTGGAGGACAGGTAGTTTGCCCCTGGTAATGCGTTGTGCAGACCGCACTACCCTCTGGAGAGCCTTGTGGTTGAGGGCGGAGCAATTGCCGTACCAGGCGGTGATACAGCCCGACAGGATGCTCTCGATTGTGCAGTTGTAAAAGTTTGTGACTGTTTTACAGTGAGGGAAAAAAGTATTTGATCCCCTGATGATTTTGTACGTTTGCCCACTGACAAAGAAACTATCAGTCTATAATTCTAATGGTAGGTTTATTTTAACAGTGAGAGACAGAATAACAACAAAAAAATCCACAAAAACGCATGTCAAAAATGTTATAAATTGATTTGCATCTTAATGAGGGAAATAAGTATTTGACCCCCTCTCAATCAGAAAGATTTCTGGCTCCCAAGTGTCTTTTATACAGGTAACGAGCTGAGATCAACGACGGCACCTGTGCTACACCCCCCCTCCCCAACCCACCTATACTGGAGGTGTCTTAGGTTCTGGCCTACTGTCCTCCAGACTGTAGGCAGAGTCTCTTGTCTCCGGACCGTAGGCAGACTCACTCAGTTCCGGGTCGTAGGCAGACTCATTCAGTTCCGGGCTGTAAGCAGACTCACACAATTCAAAGTTATTGTAAACCTCATTCTGATCCGGATCGCAGGCAGACTCACTCAGTTCCGGGTCGCAGGCAGACTCACTCGGTTCCGGGTAGCAAGCAGACTCACTTGGTTCCGGGTCGCAGGCAGACTCACTCGGTTTCGGACAGTGGGCCGTCTCACCTGGTTTCGGACAGTGGGCCGTCTCACCTGGTTTCGGACAGTGGGCCGTCTCTCCTGGTTCCGGACAGTGGGCCGTCTCACCTGGTTTCGGACAGTGGGCCGTCTCACCTGGTTCCGGACAGTGGGCCGTCTCACCTGGTTCCGGACAGTGGGCCGTCTCACCTGGTTCCGGACAGTGGGCCGTCTCACCTGGTTCCGGATACTCTGGACACTGAGGCACTGTTGCCGGACACTCTGGACGAGGCACTGTTGCCGGACACTCTGGACGAGGCACTGTTGCCGGACACTCGGGCCTGGTCTGACGCACTGGTAGCCTGATGCGTGGGGCTGGTAGTGGAGGTACCAGTTTGGGGACACGCAGCTCCGGCCTAGTGCGGGGAGCGGGAACAGGCTGAGTTGGACTGGGCTGACTCACTGGAAGCTTGATGCGTGGTGCTGGTACTGGACGTGCCAGCCTGGAGACACGCACCTCAGGGCTAATGCGGGGAGCAGGAACCGGCCGAGTTGGAGTGGGCTGAAAAAAACCTAGAATACAAAAACCAGAACATACACCAAAACCCCGGAATACATGAATAAAACACCCCTCTACAATACACATAACCCCCGAACCACATAAAACAAATACCCTCTGCCACGTCCTGACCAACCTACAAATACAAATAACCCCTATACTGGTCAGGACGTGACAGAAATGCTTGTAATTATACTTCAGTATTCCATAGTAACATCTGACAAAAAAATATCTAAAGAGACTGAAGCAGCAAACTTTGTGTAAATTAATATTTGTGTCATTCTCAAAACTTTTGGCCACGACTCTACAATGAAAAAATTGACAAACATCGTAAGTGATGGTATGAAATGAACCAACACTTGTTTCTCACAAGTGTAGCAGGTTGTGAACTCTGAGAATGAGAAAGGTAAATGACTGTAGGCCTAATCAATCCATACATTAACATAAATGAATGTAACCAAATTAGGGGAATTAATGGTAAATTACCTACTGGTGACATACTGTATGTAATAAAAATAAACCATCAAAGGGCAAACAATTAACACAATAAAACAATGAATGCACAAGAATTGGCAGGAGACAGCTCAGTGCATTATGTAGAGCTGACCGCGTTTTGGAGAGAGATGCACCAATATCTTCGCCACACACCCCTCCCATTCTTGTCTCAATATTTCAAAGTATCCTCAAGTCGCATTATCTTCACACATATTTCAGATGCATTGCGTTTCACTGACAGCCACATGTCAATAATCAGCTAGGTCTATAGCCACACACGCTGTCCAAATGGCGGGCTTCCCAACTATACAGTAAAATCACCCGTGTTAGATTCACTGTGTCAAAAGTGATCAAGTCGCATAGTTTTAGCAACTGGCGGTGCCAAATGACCCTTAGCGTCAGTGCTGATAACTGGTATTAATTGCTAAGGTATAACATTTTACTCTATTAGTGTAGACTTTCACTCAGTAAGTGTAAACATCATCACAACCCCGCCCATAAATTCAGATTCTGCGTTCAAAGTTCCTCTTTTCTCGACACCATTGTTGGATCAACAAAACCCAAGTTGTAGTCATGATCCAATATTTTCATAATGCTAAGTAAAGGAGTATTGGTGAAAACGTTTGTAGTCATCCTTATATAATGTGTCATGATTGAAATACAAATGTAATGCTTTTTCATCAATTTTGGCCTTCTCGTACCATTAACTGCTTTCAGACCTAGTCATGCTGATCAGGGTGAAATTCAATGGTGAACAAAAATATGTCAAGATCATTGACCAGACACAAACCTTTTGATTGGAGGTAAACTTTTCATTTGTGATTGGAAATGAATGTATTGTTTTCATACATTTACAAGGCGGTCTGATTACTCTTACCATTACGATTGCAAATCTAATTGTAGCTTGTTGTTTTAATGTGACACAGCTTTCCTCAAAGTTGAGATCCCACTTACTACTTTATCAGAGGCAAAGCTGTATGATGGGTCTGGAACTGAAGTTGTTGGGGATGTGTTTGAGGAGGTGGTGAAACGGCCAGATCTTAGTGTTTTCCAACTCATACTGAACAATGATGCAAAAGGGACACCACCGTTCAAAAGTTGGGAGTCACTTAGAAATGTCCTTGTTTTTGAAAGAAAAGCAAATTTTTTGTTAATTAAAATAACATAAAATTTATAAGAAATACAGTGTAGACATTGTTAATGTTGTAAATTAATATTGTAGCTGGAAACCACAGATTTTTTTATGGAATATCTACATAGGCGTACAGAAGTCCATTATCAGCAACCATCACTCCTGTTTTCCAATGGCATGTTGTGTTAGCTAATCCAAGTTTATCATTTTAAAAGGCTAATTGATCATTAGAAAACCCTTTTGCAATTATGTTAGCACAGCTGAAAACTGTTGTTCTGATTGAAGAAGCAATAAAACTGGCCTTCTTTTGACGAGTTGAGTATCTGGAGCATCAGCATCTGTGGGTTCGATTACAGGTGTAAAATGGCCAGAAACAAAGACCTTTCTTCTGAAACTCGTCAGTCTATTCTTGTTCTGAGAAATTAAGGCTATTCCATGTGAGAAATTGCTAAGAAACTGAAAATCTCGTACAACGCTGTGTACTACTCCCTTCACAGAACAGCCAAACTGGCATTAACCAGAATAGAAAGAGGAGTGGGAGGCCCTGGTGCATAACTGAGCAAGAGGACAAGTACATTAGAGTGTCTAGTTTGAGAAACAGACACCTCACAAGTCCTCAACTGGCAGCCTCATTAAATAGTATCTGCAAAACACCAGTCTCAACGTTAACAGCGAAGAGGCGACTCCGGGATGCTGGCCTTCTAGGCAGAGTTCGTCTGTCCAGTGTCTGTGTTCTTTTGCCCATCTTTATCTTTTCTTTTTATTGGCCAGTCTGAGATGTGGCTTTTTCTTTGCAACTCTGCCTAGTAATGTCATCTGGGAGATCAGGCAATAGGTTGATAACAGGAAATCTGATACAAGCAGGGAATAGGCAAAAGGCATCGTAAGTGAGGCAGGCATAAACCATCATACAAGGGAGGAGTCAATTACGGGAAAACCAGCGCTCTGAAAGGAGTGTGTCACAAAACAAACAATACCTCACAATGATGGAGTGCAAGGAACTGAACTAAATAGGTTGTGATAATGACATACAGGTGTGAACAGGTGATCAGAATTCAGGTGATTGGGATCTGGAGAGTGAGCTGCGTTCAGGGGATCTGTGTTTGAGAATGTGACCTGGAAAGTGGGCTGGAAAGTGAGCTGCGTTCTGGGGATCTACGTGTTTGAGAGTGTGAGTTGGAAGCAGACGTTACAGACCCTACATAAGAATCCTGTTCCAACGTACTTAGTGACCAAGAAAACTATCAGAAAACCTGTTGGTAATATCGCTATCATACTACTGAATTTGTTCAACCATATCAGTTGCCACTGACAACCTCACATGACAAGCTGCTTGGAAATCACTTGTGTCAATCACTCTGAAATGGTGCTTTGTCATTTCCTGTCATTCTGGAAAACAGGTGGGCCTATATGTGACAAACTGAGATCAATGACACTGGAGTCCCTCTCTTTTCTCCCTTTTTTTCTCAGAAAATGCGATTGGATATTTAATTTTATTAAGCCAAGTCAATAACCTACTGTACGGATATTTTGAAGATAAATACACAACACAGAGGACTAAAGGTCAAGAGGACTAAATGTCAAGAGGACTAAAAGTCAATAGAGGACTAAAGGTCAAGAGGGAATTAATGATCAATGGAAATAGTGTTTTTCTGTAATAGGGAATTATTGATCAATGGGTCAGAGACATTGGAGGAATATGTCTAGGCATTGAGCTTGAAATAGGATACTTGTTATTTGGCCATTGGCCCAGTTTTATTGCAAGGGATTCTAATTGGTCAACCACAGGCTTGGGCTGGATTATAAAGTACATCCTGTCCCTTTTGTTCTGTGGAGAGAATCACTGAGGACAGGGGAGAATGAACATTTACCTCTCAGCATAACATCTATGATTTGTCCTTTTTAAATAAACCTATTCTTCTCTCCCTGATTTGCTTTGTGGTCTGTGTTAATGAAGAGTAACATCAACTGCTAACAGTACTTAGAATCTGATCACGCAGACATATCACGCTGAGTCTGCACTTTATGTGTGCATTATTAACATACAATTGAGAGGAGTACAGTTTTCTAGTTAGTGTTTTCTTTTCCTTTAACTGCTTGGAAGTTTACTTCCTAGTCCTTAGTAAATATGGCAGGGACCGCTTTTGAAGCACTAACTTGAAAATGACTGTGACTTGACAGTGGAAAGGCACACATTCATATTCAAACCCTTACAGCATCAAGCAACCAGAGTAACATACATACATTCAAGAAATGACGAGACAGAGTGTAGGGCTACCCGCATGACTAATAGAAACGCAAGTACAATCCATCTGCAACAGAAACAGTGGCGCCATGCTGTTTAAAGATAGAAACGACGTGGAGAAAGATAATAGCCTTTATCGATGAAGAGATGTGTAATATCCAGAGAAGGTCTAAAGTACATGGACCCATAACTGTGTGTTATCCTCTTCCTCTGTTTTCACTAAGGCCTTTTTGAACTGTCCTAGACCTAGACCAACGGACCACAGTCCAGCCTGAGGGCAAGTCCACCCACTCACCTGTAATTCCTTCATACAGACACCCTCACAACAAACAACTGTGGAGCCTGTTGAATCTGCTGGAGCCTGTTCAATCTGCTGAAGCATCCAAGTCCAAGGCTCTGGTGGTGGAGGGAATGCATACAAAACCATGTGTACCAGAGGTCCTAACATTTGAAGCAGCCATCATTGTCTGTCTAACACGGTTGTGACAAGAAACAGGAAATAGATAGCTCATCTGATCAAGTTTCTGATGAGGAAAAAGTACCTGTAGATCGTATTATCATATTATTTATTTTTTTACATTCTATTTGTTACCATGTTTAATGTTAAATGTGAAACTAAACACCTTCATGTAAATCACCTCATGTAAACCATCAGAAGCTCATCCTCCATGCTCACCCTTTCAAAGACTATCCATTGGCTTGTATCAGACCATGACTGACAGCGTACCAGAGACTCACTCATCTTCAGGTTCAGTTACCTCATTACCCCTCTTCACAACCTCTCTGCCTCATCAAACCCGCTCAGCATCACATCCTCTGGAGCAGAACTGTCTACATGTCTGTACGTTAAAGATGGAAGCTATGCAGATACTGACTGTATCACCAATTCTATGTATCAACACTTTGAATAGTCACAAAATGGTCTCATTAGAATATGTCCAAATAGTGACATTTAACCATTGTAGTTATACTCCTTATATGTCACATGTCATATATCACACATGGTCACATACAGAGTCACATACTCACAATTAAATCTAGCCTAGATTTAAGTTCAAGGTGGACACTTCTGTCCCCCCTTTGGTATGCGATTGACCGAGAACCGGAGGCCCATGCAGTGAGTGACAGTTCCCTGTCAGAGGAGGTTAGTCCAGCTGGTGGTTCATGTGAGGACCCTGCTGTTCTGTTTCCCCCTGACCTTTAGCAAACTGCCTCTCTCAGACAGCATCTCTCTGCCCAGCATCGGGAGTAGCCAGGACTGCAGGATGTAGGATGCTCCACTGGCTCTGTTATTGACTAAGCCATGTCACACCCTAATGACTAATGCACGGCAAGTGAATGGATCCACGGTTAAAATCGCTAGATTATTCTTACCACCAATGTTAATGCTGGGTTATGTAGGGTTGTACAAACCTGTGAATGCATTAGCTGTAAACAGTGTATTTTAGGAAAACCATCTTCTTGACACAATGCACTTCGTAAAACGACATTAGCATTCAATAAGTGTAGGAGCATTCAACATGTTTGGCTTGTTCTTGTTATTTTTCAGAACATTGCTTTTTGTACCCTACACATAAATTTTTTGGATGCACTTTTAAATAACTCCTCTTACTCCCACTTAGCATTTAGGTGGATTTAGATGTGACAAACACTCTGCTAAATCAATGTCCTTAATTGATGCAGACCTTGTCCGCCTCTTTCAGTAATAATCCTTGTTGCCATGGCATCACCATGGCAATCCCCTGGAAGTTGCATTACCTGAAAGTTATTAACAGTGCCGTTTATAGAAGATGAGAGAAACGCGTCTTTTTATACTGTACCTTCTCTAGTCGCCACCCACCTGCAGTCGCTAATAGACTTCTCAGGGGGAGTTTAACAATATTCCAAAGATTTATTTCAGATATGAGTGGCAGCAGTTTGGGGTAATTAATAACAGTAAAATGGCGAGAAAAAGACAAACGCTATTTACTACTGTGAAAAGCATTGATAGTCAGGCAATCTCATCCTGATGTCTGGAATAAAATACCTGTTACTCAGATCCTTCATAGTGAACGCCACCCATGACCGTGTGTGGTGATAGACTGGGGATAGAGCTGACACTAGAGACTCTAGTGTCAGCTATAACAGGGGTCTGTTAGGACAGCCATAGTTCAGAGGCATATCTGTAACTCCTCTTCTCTCCATCCCTAAATGTGGATTCAATTGTCATTGCTGGCATAGTAGAGCAGGCATGAGGGGGAAAAAACTCACCATCCTTGAGCGTGACTTGACTTGTCTGTTCACGACCCTGGAATCAACACTAATTATCAAGCTGCAATTTCCAAGCCGGGGACGCTGTACTAATAAGACGAGGGGCTGCACCTCCTGGAGCGGCGTCACCATCAATTATTCATTGGCTTGTTGATCATTCTCCGAAGACAACAGGGAAGAAGCAAGGAAGCCTCGGGTGTGGGAGAGGAGGCCATGTTTGTTTGTTTCACTGACTTGAAGAGGAAGTAAAACATCACAGTGGTAATGAATGTATGGGTACGGATGGATAGAAGCCGTGATCATAACCTTGCTTGACCAAGGCGATTGATTGGTTCAACTGATTCCAAGAATCTGTTGTTTTTTTCTCCATTAGTTCCACACAGTATCATGGCCACTGGCTCAACATGTTTGTGAGCTCATAGAGACTTTCTGGACTAGTCTCGCTTACCAGCCTCACGGCACTCCACAGCAGCTGTGGGAAGAGACTATTCTGGAGAGGTACAGTATGTGTTGACATAATACTGCATCCAAAAGTGAGGACAGCCTTGAGCATTTGATGAACTCTCTGATATGTTAATAGTTGCAGCTGTAGCTATGGAGTCCTCTTGTGACGATTGATTGACATGACTCTACATGACCGGTGCCCAATTGCTATCCCTCCCATGCACCAACATTACTATAGCTCCATGAACAAAGTAATTCAATTGAAAAACATCATTTACAATTTGTGTTTTATCCAATATTTGAAATTCCCACAACACCAAAATGATGTTGCTCCAATTATCTCAAGAGTACACTTCTGATGAGAAAGCTCGATGAAAGATGTTTACAGGCTGGATCTGAAGTATTGGAATCATATTGAAACTAGCCACTTGCATATCATAAGGGCTCTTTGGCCATGCCTGCAATCAAATGCTTTGTTCTTGGTAAATGAGAGTAGCTCTAAGTATCTGCTTTCTTTCATCCAGAGTGATCCTTAATCAGAGAGACTACGGTACTCTCACAATAAAGTGCGTGTGTGTGCATACGTGTCTCTCTGGGGGCTCTATTTTCAGCTTGCGTTAAGTCAGCGCTAGTGTCAAACACACAGAAGTTAGCAATTTCGTCTTGTAAAAACTGGTGCACTGGCATTTTCCAGCCCTAATGCCAGGTTCTGCAATTTACCTGTCTTATATCAGCTCGCTAGCGCTCAGATGGGCGGGTTGGAAATATTTGAGGTGTGTCCTGAAAAACGTGATCCAAAGTGCTAATTTCAGGCAGTGCTCATAGAGATATTTAAGACCAACAGAAAGCTGGTTTTAGCAGTAACGCAGTTGGTTATGGCATACATTTTGACAGCAGAAATGCGGCCTATCCAGCGTGACGCACACTGCCCATATGAACATGGAGCAAGAGTATCCTAATGTGCTTTTGGTGCCTGTATACTTTGTATTTAGAAACATAAAAACTGATGGTTTTTTTCTATTTTCGTTTTATTTGATTATAAACCAAGCATAGCCTCCCCTCTCGATTTTTCTTTTTTTGTTGATCTGCCCAATACAATCGCAAAGTAGTCAAAACTGTCGATAAAGGGTTCCTGAGACTGCAAGGGAATAAATCTTAATCATCAAAGCTTTGTTAAAATATGAAGTTTGAGAGACGTTAAACATTGAGCTGACATTTCATTTTTATCTATGCATTGTAGGCAGGCCCACATTATTTTAGCCATGCAGGTCCCATTTTGGATGTAGTCTGCATTGTTTTAATATTATATGCCCACGGGGAGAAATGATGGTGCCTGTAAGTGTGAAATAGCCTATTTAAAACAAGTGTTTTTTTTTTGTTTTGTTTAGAATTTGAATATCATTTATTCGTTCTCTTTTTAGGCCTTATCAATAATGAATTGAATCTTGCTTATTGATAACTTTTGGTATGTCCATGCTCAGCCATAATGCAATTTAAAATAGGCCTAGCCCCTATACCAGTGTGAATGCTATTGAATTCATGCAATTACTTAGAACAATGTGGACTGGAAATGGGTTCAAGTTAACCTATTTAGCAAAGATGCAATAGGTCTACATTTTGTCATTTCGTTTTTTTGTAAGCCATTTAACAAACTATAATGGACTAACTTTGTAATTGGAGTTGATTCCAAGGCAATACATAAAATACAATAAATAGACAACCTGAAGCAACCACTTATTTCTCCATGGAGCACGTTCTGATTGGCCAGCGATTGGGCCAATCCTCGACACAGCCACAACTTGTTCATTCATCAAAACCCAGCCCTTTTGAGCCAGCGCCAGGAAATGTGCCAATAATTGTGATAGTGAAATTAGCTAAATTATTTCTATCACACCCCTGAACATATAGCACTACCGCCTGCACTTAGATTTGGCATTGTGTTAGAAGGCATGCACGAAGGCATGTCCATATTTGTGATACTGTGTACAGTATGGGATCTATATTCAGATGGCGTTAAGGCTGTGCTAGTGTCAAACAGTTAGTTTGCAATTTCATCATGTAAAAACTGTCGCACTGGCATTTTCCAGCCCTAACGCCAAGTTCTGCAATTTACCTGTCTTATATCAGCTCGCTTCCGCTCAGATGGGAGTGGGGGAAATATTTGAGGTGTGTCCTTATTAAAAACATGATCCAAAGTGCTATTTTCAGGCGGCGGTGATATGGATATTTAAGACCAACCAAAAGCTTTTTTTAGCAGTAATGCAGCTGGTTATGGAATGAATTTTGACAGTGGAAACGCAGTGGATGCAGCAGTGACACACACTACCCATGCGTGCATGGAACAAGAGTAGCCTAATGTGATTTTGGTGACTGTACACATAAAACACTTTTTTTTCGCTTTATTTGTTTCAAATAATTATGATAGTAATAGTAAAAATAGCTCAAATATTTCCCACACACCGAACTTATAGAGCTACCGCCTGCAAAATAAAGCCTTATATGTGCTGTATCTTTCAGTTTCGATGTGTGTATAGTATCCACATTATGAAGTCTCTTAGTTGTCAGACAAAACTAATTTAGTCTGACAACTGAGGGACTTCCTAATATGGATGCCGTATGTGTGTGCGTGTTGGATACTTTGACTATGTGTGCTGTGTTGTGTACATGGCTGTTCCAGCCCGTGGCCCAACAGAAGGAGACTTCACTGAACACAGCTGGGGCACTGACATAATCATCTAATTGCTCAGTGGCCGGGTTGTGTTCATTGTTCTGCGTACTTTGCTTTCAATTTTATTTATTTATTTAGTTTTTAACCTTTGTTTAACTAGGCAAGTCAGTTAAGAAAAAAAATCTTATTTACAATGACGGCCTACGCTGGCCAAACCCTCCCCTAACCTGGACGACGCTGGGCCAATTGTGTGCTGCCCTATGTGACTCATTGTTCTCGTTCTGTATTCGGGCTTCCCTGCTGTTCATTGTTCAAGTATTATATCTAGCCTTTGTTCTGTATTTTATGTAGGTACTGTACATTAGGTACCTAATGTATATTGCTATTTTCTGTGTTCATTGATCTTTGTTCTATGCATAGCCGCGGGAAGTAGGGGTGCTAAAAATTCGGAATAATAAAAAAGTATTATTTTTGTAAAAACTTTTATTTTCACAAAAGTAGTGCACTGGGCCTTTACCAGACACTCTGGTATAATTTCTCACTGGGCCTTTACCAGACACTCTGGTATAATTTCCACCTCTCACTCTATCAGTTTTGCTTATCCATCTTCCTCAATTAAAATGTGATATTCTAACAGATCAATCTTGCTGCAAAAATTAATGTAATATTGCTAAGTTATTTAGCTATAGTGTGGATGTAGGGCTGTTTTTGTTTATAATGAGCGCCCAGTAGGCAACACAATATCAGACAGAGACAAGTTGACCCGGGGAAACGTTGGCTACTATGTTGTGATATTAATATTCTCGGAACGGTCTTGTTGATACAAAACATTTCAATATTCTCAGAGCTGCCTCATTAGATGATACAATATTTCAATATTCTCGGAGACACCTTCATGCAACGCTTCAATATTCACAGAATGTTTCCCTTCCCGGGTGAATAATGCAGACAAGCAAACACAAAAACGAGTTGAGCGCACACATTATAAGGAAGATCTCTGAATGCAGAGCAACAATTTCGGTGGACAATGACACTGTCATAGTACACTGTATTCGCCGTTCCACAAGGGGGCCTTCATATAGCCTATAGCAGTGGGTGGCCAACCTTTTTTTATATGAGTGGCAATTTACAATTGATCCTACAATTTGTGATTTTCGTATAAGCATTGTAGGCTATTCAACTGTGCACAAAAAAAATGCTAACTGCCCACAAACTGCATAGCCTAATTCTAGCTGGCTACTAGACAGAGACACTGTCCGTTCAGTCACACGCCATGGAGCTCCATGCCTACCTATTCCCGAGGAGTTGCTGAATCAAGGGTGCGGCCTTAATCTAGATTTTTCCTTTTGTATTTCATGATTTTCTTCGTTCCATGGTCAAATTTGTTTGTCTTACGCGTCCTTGTCGACTGTGGGCCTATGTAATCCTTTGATTTATGTATTTTATTTCAATGCATGTGTAGGATTTATCTGGCATAGTTTGCATTCACAGTCAGCTATTTTATGCACTGGTTACTTTCACATTGATGTTGGTATTTGAAGTCGGTCTTGTTAGTGTTTATTATGTATCTATTTCATGTTGCACTGTTCCACAAGTAGGCTAAAATAGTTTTTTTTCTTCATAATTTTATTTACGTATAGCAATGGGCACGCTCCAACACTCAGACATGATTTACAAACGAAGCTTGTCTTTATTGAGTCCGACGGATCAGAGGCATTAGGGATGACCAGTTCTCTTGATACTGTAAGCGTGTGAATTAGATAATTTTCCTGTCCTGCTAAGAATTCAAAATGTAAAGAGTAGGCTACTTTTGGGTGTCAGGGAAATGTATGGAGTAAAAAGTACATCATTTTCTTTAGGAATGTAGTGAAGTAAAAGTAAAAGTTGTCAAAAATATAAATAGTAAAGTAAAGAACAGATACCCCAAAAAACTACTTGAGTAGTACTTTCAAGTATTTTTACTTAAGTACTTTACACCAATGTTCAGCATAAAGTTTCCTATAGGTTTCCTCATGCCTCTATTTAAAGTAATGTCAGGGGCGGACTGGTACAATAACTCAGCCCTGGCATTTTATCCACATGAGCCCACATCACTGTGCTTGCCACCAACTCCCCATCAGACCCAAATCATGAGTAATCATCGTATAAAGTAATTCATAGTACTTTATTAAGAAGTGTAATAAATAGACTACTGAGGTATTCAAGAAATACGTTGTTTCATCTAACACATTCAAGCAGGAATGCATGACTAAAGTTATTTTGTACAACCTAATCCAATGATTGTCATGAATTTTGCTGTTTTACTGTCAAAATAGGACTCCAGAATTTCCGTATTTTTCTTTTGTTCAATTGAGTTGAATTGTATACATCTTTTTGTGCACAAACTATCATAGGATAATTACTTTGGGGTTCAACACCTGAGGAAGTGTAACTCCGAACACATTAATTAGATCACTAACTCTAAATACAATTTCCACTGCTAGTAACAGTAAATTGAATGTCCTTAAAGAAATGGCAGTTGGAAGCTACTACCCATGAGACCTATAGGCCTATGCCCTTGCAATGGCCGGTGCGCATTTCGAGCTCGCGCCACTCCATATCTCAAAGCCCTATCAAATATCTTAGTTTTAAAATAGTTGCTATTGACCTGAATATTGACAGTTGAGGAATACAAATTATACCTACAGAAAGCTGAGATCCTCCTCACTTCGACAGGGACAAGGGGATGAACCTTCCAAAGCAGTGTTTTTCCCACATAGGCATTTTGAAATGCTATACGATCTGAACAAAATGTTCTCGCCATCGCATGGGGAGAGAGGAGAGTGGTTCGCTCATACAGCAGCAGACCACAGCGAAACAGGCTCAGGGGCAGGACCCCACTTTCATTACAGGAATCATGAGAATAATACACTTTACTGTTTGACCAAAACATGGGTTTAGCCGCCCTACATTGTGGTGACAATGTAGAACAGGGAGCAGGTAATCTAGTGGTTAAGAGCATTGAACCAGGAACCAAAACATCGCTGGTTCGAATCCCTGAGCTGGCAAGATGGAAAAATCTGTTCTGCCTTTGAGCAAGGCAGCTATCCCCAGGCAGCTTGATTAAGGAAGCCCCCTGCACCTCTCTGATTCAGAGGGGTTGGGTTAGATGCGGAAGACACATTTTGTTTGAATGCATTCAGTTGTGCAACTGACTAGGTATCCCTCTTTCTATGTTTATAATCACCCTTTTCATTTTTTTACGATCCACGATCTTGGCTGTCTAACTGATAACAGAATCGGAGCAGGTCTCTAGGCTGATGTTGAGTTTGACTTTGAATGTGAGCTTGCGTGACCTCAACTCAGCCTAGCCCATCATGATAGGGGGATGACCGTTGCTCACTGATCACCCAGGCTCATTATAGATTAGCGTAACAGAGAAATTACGCAAAAATCTTAAAACAAAAATCCTAATTAACAGGCCTATGAACAGCCGGCCATGTCACCTTTTTGTTTTTTCATTTTATATATTTAAAAAAAATGTGTGTGTGTCAATTTCAACCAGCCCACCCAACAGAAAAATTGTCTGGTCCATCTGGCATTTGCCAGAATTGCCAGTGGCCTATCCTCCTCTGAGTAATGTTCTCAAATTGTTCAGAGAACGTTAAGAGAAATTTCAGTATTTCAGCATAATGTTTCTAGAGGTTTCCTCATGGTTCTATTTAAAGTCATGTTCTCAGAACACTAAGAAAACATTCTAAAAAAAACACAAGAAAACATTAGTAATGTTCAAAGGACGTTCTAAGAATGTTATTTTAAAACTGTAATGGCTGTCTTCTGAAATGAACCAAGGTGCAGCAGGTATGTGAATACTCATTTTTTATTACCCAACAAAAGGAGTAGAGCATCCACAGGAACAACACAAAAGGGTGACACCAGTGACAGTTCTGCAGGCTATAAAAGCAGTGCAAAAAACAACCACCCACAACCCCAAAGAAAAACACACACACCTATATAGGACTTCCAATCAAAGGCAACTCAACACACCTGCCTTCAATTGGAAGTCCCAAATCAACAATCAAACATTCACCTACACACAAAAACTGTCACGTCCTGACCCCACTACCCCCTCTACCGGTCAGGACGTGACAGTACCCCCCCCTCAAGGTGCAGACGCATGGATGCACCTAAAAAAGGAAAACAAGAAAATCCCCAACCAAAATTTAACACCTAAACAATAAGGGAGGGAAGGGAGGGTGGCTGCCGTCACCGACGGCACTGTGCTACACCCTCCCTCCCCAACCCACCTATCCTGGAGGTGGCTCAGGTGCAGGACGTGGACCTCGCTCCACCTTCGGCGTCGCCCACTTTGTTGGCGCCGATAGCTGCGCCGGGCAGACGGGCCACTCGGGCTGACCCTGGCAGACGGACCACTCTGGCTGGGTCGGAAGGCATGCGGGCCACTCGGGCTGGGCCGGAAGGCATGCGGGCCACTCGGGCTGGGCCGGAAGGCATGCGGGCCACTCGGGCTGGGCCGGAAGGCATGCGGGCCACTCGGGCTGGGCCGGAAGGCATGCGGGCCACTCGGGCTGGGCCGGAGGGCAGGAGGGCCACTCGGGCTGGACCGGAGGGCAGGAGGGCCACTCGGGCTGGACCGGAGGGCAGGAGGGCCACTCGGGCTGGACCGGAGGGCAGGAGGGCCACTCGGGCTGGACCGGAGGGCAGGAGGACCACTCGGGCTGGACCGGAGGGCAGGAGGACCACTCTGGCAGATCCTGACAGGCCGGGCACCCTGGCAGATCAGGGCAGGCGGGCACCTCTGGCAGAACAGGGCAGTCTGGCCACTCTGGCAGAACAGGGCAGTCTGGCCACTCTGGCAGAACAGGGCAGTCTGGCCACTCTGGCAGAACAGGGCAGTCTGGCCACTCTGGCAGAACAGGGCAGTCTGGCCACTCCGGCAGAACAGGGCAGTCTGGCCACTCTGGCAGAACAGGGCAGTCTGGCCACTCCGGCAGTACAGGGCAGTCTGGCCACTCCGGCAGTACAGGGCAGTCTGGCCACTCCGGCAGTACAGGGCAGTCTGGCCACTCCGGCAGTACAGGGCAGTCTGGCCACACCGGCAGTTCAGGGCAGTCTGGCCACTCCGGCAGTTCAGCGCAGTCTGGCCACTCCGGGAGTTCAGCGCAGTCTGACCTCTCTGGCGACTGTTGACTGGCGGGCAGCTCTGACGACTGTTGACTGGCGGGCAGCTCTGACGACTGTTGACTGGCGGACAGCTCTGACGACTGTTGACTGGCGGACAGCTCTGACGACTGTTGACTGGCGGACAGCTCTGACGACTGTTGACTGGCGGGCAGCTCTGGTGATGGTTGACTGGCGGGCAGCTCTGACTGTTGACTGGCGGGCAGCTCTGGTGACTGTTGACTGGCGGGCAGCTCTGGTGACTGTTGACTGGCGAGGCTGGGCTGACGCACTAGACTCCTGATGCGTGGGGCTGGTATTGGACTTGCCAGCCTGGAGACACGCACCTCCATGCTAGTGCTTCTAGCGGGAAACACCGGACCGAAAGGGCGCACTGGCGGTCTTGAGTGCAGGGTTGGCATCACCCCTTCCGGCTCGATGCTCCCCTTGCCCTGGCACCTGCGGGGCGCTGGTACTTGTCGAACTGGGCTGTGCGTCCGTATAGGCGAGATGGTGCGTACCACAGTGTAACATGGCGCCCTCCACCTCATACGCACCTCCCTGTAATCACGGGTAGCTGGCTTACGGCTCTTCCCTGGCCTGGCCAAGCTACCCGTGTGCCCCCCCCCAAAAAAATCTTGGGGCTGCCTCTCGGGTTTCCTACCCAACCGTGTTCCAGCAAAACATTCCCGTTGGTTCCTCTGTCCAGCTGCCTCCACTCTCCTGAGTGCCTCCACCTGTTCCCATGGGAGGCGATCCCTTCCGGCCAGGATCTCTTCCCAGGTGTAGGCTCCCTTGCCATCCAGGACGTCCTCCCATGTCCATTCCTCCTTTTTTCTCTCCTGTGGCTTCCTCCTCTTCTGCTGCTTGGTCCTGGTTTGGTGGGTGGTTCTGTAACGATCGTCGTGCAGGAAGGAAGAAGTGGACCAAGGCGCAGCTGGGAGCGAACACATGTTATTTATTAAAGACTGAAATAACACGGTCAAAACAGAGAATAAACGTATCGTTACTGCTCAAAGACCAAGAGACAACAACCCACAAACATCGTGGGGGGAAAAGGAACTTAAATATGATTCCCCAATCAGAGGCAACTAGCGACAGCTGTCTCTGATTGGGAATCGACAGAACCCAACATAGAAATACGCCCCAAAGCAAGGCTATACCAAAAACATAGAAAATAAACTATAGAAATGCCACACCCTGACCAAAATAGAAGAGTTCACCTGGTCAGGGCGTGACAGTACCCCCCCTCCAACGGTGCGTACTCCCGGCGCACCAACCTAAAGTCTATTAGGGGGGGACCCGGGTGGGCGCCTCACCCTCGGTGGAGGCTCTGGCCCCGGGCGTGTTTCTCCCCCTGCCTCCACCCTAGCCCTACCCCTCTGGCCCGGACTGGACCACGGTGGAGCGGCATGCTCAGGCTCCGGAGCGGAGCCGCCGACCGGAACAGGACTGGTCACCTGTGGACCGGACACAGGCCGTGCCGGACTGTGGACACGCGCCGTGGGCCTGGTGCGGGGAACAGGGACGGGCCGGACAGGACCGGGGACACGCACCACCAACCTGGTGCGGGGAGCAGGGACGGGCCGGACTGGACTGGGGACACGCACCACCGGCTTGGTGCGGGGAGCCGGAATGGGCCGGACTGGACTGGGGGCACGCACCACCGGCTTGGTGCGGGGAGCAGGGACAGGCCGGACTGGACTGGGGACACGCACCACCAACCTGGTGCGGGGAGCAGGGACGGGCCGGACAGGACTGGGGACACGCACCACCAACCTGGTGCGGGGAGCAGGGACGGGCCGGACTGGACTGGGGACACGCACCACTGGCTTGGTGCGGGGAGCAGGGACGGGCCGGACTGGACTGGGGACAAGCACCACTGGCTTGGTGCGGGGAGCAGGGACGGGCCGGACTGGACTGGGGACGTCTGGCAGCTCGGGACAGTCTGGGCAGTCTGGCCACTCCGGCAGTTCAGGGCAGTCTGGCCACTCCGGCAGTTCAGGGCAGTCTGGCCACTCCGGCAGTTCAGGGCAGTCTGGCCACTCCGGCAGTTCAGCGCAGTCTGGCCACTCCGGCAGTTCAGCGCAGTCTGGCCACTCCGGCAGTTCAGCGCAGTCTGACCACTCCGGCGACTGTTGACTGGCGGGCAGCTCCGACGACTGTTGACTGACGGGCAGCTCCGACGACTGTTGACTGGCGGGCAGCTCCGACGACTGTTGACTGGCGGGCAGCTCCGACGACTGTTGACTGGCGGGCAGCTCCGACGACTGTTGACTGGCGGGCAGCTCTGGTGACTGTTGACTGGCGGGCAGCTCCTGCCCCGTCAAACAGCCCTTGTGCCCCCCCCTAAAAAAATCTTGGGGCTGCCTCTCGGGTTTCCTACCCAACCGTGTTCCAGCAAAACATTCCCGTTGGTTCCTCTGTCCAGCTGCCTCCACTCTCCTGAGTGCCTCCACCTGTTCCCATGGGAGGCGATCCCTTCCGGCCAGGATCTCTTCCCAGGTGTAGGCTCCCTTGCCATCCAGGACGTCCTCCCATGTCCATTCCTCCTTTTTTCTCTCCTGTGGCTTCCTCCTCTTCTGCTGCTTGGTCCTGGTTTGGTGGGTGGTTCTGTAACGGCTGTCTTCTGAAATGAACCAAGGCGCAGCAGGTATGTGAATACTCATTTTTTATTACCCAACAAAAGGAGTAGAGCATCCACAGGAACAACACAAAAGGGTGACACCAGTGACAGTTCTGCAGGCTATAAAAGCAGTGCAAAAAACAACCACCCACAACCCCAAAGAAAAACACACACACCTATATAGGACTTCCAATCAAAGGCAACTCAACACACCTGCCTTCAATTGGAAGTCCCAAATCAACAATCAAACATTCACCTACACACAAAAACTGTCACGTCCTGACCCCACTACCCCCTCTACTGGTCAGGACGTGACAAAAACATATACATTCTGTTCTCAGTGTCAACAAAACTCTCTCTATCCTCTTTCTTGTGAAGTGTGTTCAGGTGTGTTGGCCGCGCCCACTAATTGGCCACACCTGATCTTAATGAGTGCTTGTTTCCTTTGAAATAGGGTCTGTTTGAATAGACTAAAATTAACAGCTTTGTATGAGTTTAAAAAAACATGGCATGCTACATTAGCTCCATCCTAGTGGCGCAGTGGACTAATTTCATGGATAGAGAACAGATTATAGATTTGAATCTTACTGATGCCGTGCCACATTAAGAAAATAATGTGTTTGCATGATTAATGTCTAAACAAATGAATTTGTATCTGTGCTTGAAATTAAAAACAGTTAAACTAAGTGTGCATTGTTATTGAAACATGTTCTCAAAAAGTTAGCTAATTACCTTCAAATAACCTATAATTTCAGTTCTCAGAACGTTAATAAAACCTCCCAGGAAAACATTCAGGGAACCATAATAAAACGTTCTCAGAACCTCCCTGCAAACAAAAAATTGAAGCTTGCACTATGTAGAAATTGCTCCGCCATATCCTGGTTACAAAAATGTAAAAGAGTTCCCCTAATTTCAGTTTATGTGACAAAACATGCTAGTATAGTGTAGTAGGGAATCATTGTACCATCTAAATCACTGTAAAATATATTTTCCATAACCAAAAATATTGTATTTTTAGATGTTTGAAGCTCATGTACAAACCCGAAAGCAAAAGATGCAAAAATGAAATTTAAGAACGGGAAACATAGAAATAGCTCACATAGAACAGATCTACCGTTTATTAGACTTACTTTCAATACGAATGGCAAAGCTATAACTCATATTTCTATCTGAATTTGGTCGAGTAGCCCAAAAAGGCACATATTGCAGCTTTAACATTCCGAGAACAGGTGACATGTTCACTTCCGTTCTATATTTTTTTTTTTAAACGTTCAGTTTCACAGGTCAGGAAACTTGTGACTTCGTTCCCAGAACCAATGGGAAACCAAAAACCTACGTTCCAACAACTTCCATGGAATCAAATGTGCTAGCTGCTGGGTTGTGCATACTGTTCTCAGTGATCTCTGGGTCCTGTACTCTCTCTCTCTCTCTAGCCAGGTCATCTTATTAGTTACAATGACTAAGCCTACTGTTAAAACAACATTGCCGTGGAAACACTAAAATATATTTTTTTAAAACACCAACTGAGCCACTGTGAACTTGGTGAACTCCCTTAGATTGTAAGGCTTTTTATGGCCTCCATATTAGGAAGTTGTCAGTTGTCAGGCAAAACTCCCTAAGTGGACTTATAACATTTCAAAATTGATTTGGGTGTATTATATTGATTGCTAACTAAAATATACTATGTTATTTGCTAATTAATTGTAACATTTCTGCTTTCCTAAGGTAAATAAAGAAAAGAGTAGGATGGTTTTTCTGAGTGGGTACTTTTTTTGTTATTGCAATGCTCCCACCTATTGGATAAAAGCTGTTAGTACACATTTGATTTGATTTGCATTAGGAAGGACAGTTGTGGAGCTCCACATGCAAATAAACAAACATTGTGCATTAAACGGCGCAGGTCTCCAATACCCAATATTATGGCTAGAGACTCAATATTTTGGTATATTATGATATTCATTTAAAATGTGATTTACCTCTCAGGAACGTTTGAAATCATGTGGTTGCATGCATTGTGAAATGTTTAAACAGCTTTAATGACTAATGACACTATAATTGTTTACAAAATAAAATAAAATTGAAATCAAACAATCCGTACGCTTTTTATTTACTACGGAGAAAGAAGGGTGAGGTAAGACGCCACCAATATGAGCTGTATAAGCTAATCAACCCGGTGCTTTTTATGAGTTTCATCATCACCTCTTGTCCTCTTTGGGGTTTTTTCACCGACCTTTTTTTCAGGTCAAAGCTGACAGCAGCTCAACACTTTACAGGAATAGTAGATTAGAGGAGATCCATAAGGTTGAAATGAAGAAAAATAAAATAGATACACCACTGAGGGTGTGAGAGCCTACTCCTGAATGCTGAGTTCCAATTTGACTATCCCATAATGTGAACAAGCACTCAGTGGATATAGGACAGTGATTATAACACCAGTAGAGAAATCCACTTTCACAAAAAAAAGATAAGGAAGAGAATCTTTAAAAAAACAAAACAACTGTACTCCAAAGGGACTATAAACCTATTGGGTGAATGAGTGACTCTAATGAGAGAGAAATTAGAGAGGCTTTTGTCAGACGGCTGACTTTCCCCATCTCCAGCTGTCTTAGGCCTCTCCATCCAGCACCGGCAGATACAGCACAGGACTGGCTTCCTCTCACAAAGGAACAGGGCTCACGTGCCCCGCCGAAACAGCTCCAGTAAAGCAGCTCTAATCTACTCCTAATTGGAACATTTTAAGAGGTATGACGTGAACTCCAAGACTTTTGCTACGTGATCCTTAAAATATAATTTGAAGCACAGTAAGTCTAAGGTTGCGTTTACACAGGCAGCCAATTCTGATCTTTTGCCCAATTATTGAATACTACCTCCATGTTGATTGCCGTATATACAATAATTGATCATCAATCATTTGGTACAGAGGCCATACTTATCCTATATGACATTACCGATTAATCTGAGATCCGGTGTCCATCCAGTCTTTCTGT
This sequence comes from Salmo trutta, assembly GCF_901001165.1. Classification (NCBI taxonomy): domain Eukaryota; kingdom Metazoa; phylum Chordata; class Actinopteri; order Salmoniformes; family Salmonidae; genus Salmo; species Salmo trutta. Next base: position 15,954,632 of record NC_042977.1, read on the forward strand.
AAATGCTGCAGACTGATCCTCGATCATTGGTCAGATTATGTTGACCCAGTTTTTGTGTCTCTATTTCTGTGATTTATCCGAAAGGTGTCACGGTTGTTCTGGGAGTTTATTGATGCTTCTGCATGTCATGCCATAAGGGAAACCCTTTGTTTAATATTTTCAAAATAATCCACTTGATATTTTTTTACCTACATTGTCAGTCATGGAAGTTTTGCTTAATATATAATTTCCATAATGTACTGAAATAATTAGAGCATGGTTCTATTGGCAAATTGATTATGTGTTTCATATGATCCCATGTTTTAACTATACACCTATATTTTTAAGCATTTCCAATTGTGTATTTAGGGTAAGGTCTCTGCCAGGTATAATCAATATGGTATTGTCTCCACCTTGCCCTCTAATGGACCAGGTAGAGTTTTTGCTTCTCCCTATCTAATGCTTCCTGATCGACTGTGGTGCGTAGAGAGTAGGGGATAGGGCATAGGGTCTAAGGTTTGGTGTGTGGTGTGTGCTGCAGCCATTGATTGCTTTCATTGTCACTGTCAAATTATCTCTAACCTTTTAGACAAGCTATAGGGAAGTGAGTTGGGCCTTGCCCTCCCCTCAGACTGGGTGACATCAGGGCATTTTGACAAAGGTCATCCCTGGCACTGGTGGGATATCAGCCTGTTGTGGCAACAGACACAGAAAAGGTCAAGTAAGCCAGACCCTATTCATCCAACTAACTTCACAATGGCATTTTCTCTTTATCAGATTATATAAGATTCATTCAAACCCGATTAATTTCAAATCTGAAACGTATTCCCAGATAAAAGCATTTATACATGAAAATAGAAATCTGAAACCACAAAAAAACGGAATTACACAGAGATAAAGAAATCAAAAATTCTAACATGACAACCGTTGTACATTGATTAAAGATCGACTTTGATGGCATTGGCACAATGTATAAATGGCATTGCATAAAAGCAGGAGAACAAAACACTGGGTCTAATACGTTTAGGGATGATGGAAGTCAGCCTGCTAGCTAGACAACATGGGGACACGACTTTATACCAAACACATGCAGGGAGACAGAAAACCCCATAACCCCATGAAGATAAATGCCTTCTTAGCTGCTCTCCAGCATTTGCCGGTAGTGAAAAGGAAGGCCATGCATCCTTTCCTGAATTGGGGGCTGGTGATGCTGATGTAGCTGTCCCAGACCTCCATCAATGCAAGCTGGTAATCAGATCATGGCTAACGCTATTGCTAACCTAGCCACCCACTCATCATGGTTAACGCTATAGCTATCGCTAACCTAGCCGCCCACTCAACAGCAGGTTCCATAGATCAGCCCTCCATAATGTCACGTCCTGTCTCCCTGACAGTGGATACATTAGTGTCATTGGTCAGGCTGGCTGCTGGCTAGCTGCTGTGAAGGCTCCTCAAGATACCCTGTCTGGAGGTCAGGCTGGCTGCTGGCTAGCTGCTGTGAAGGCTCCTCAAGATACCCTGTCTGGATAGAATGGTATTGTACACTCTTAGGGACAAATTGAAATTACTGGGGGGAGGGGGGGGGGGCTGGTCAAACTCAAGGTGTCATATAAAAAGATGCACCCTCCTCCTGACATTAAAAATATTTCCACATGACCCTCTCCTTGCACAGTAAAATAAATTAAACACCCTCCCCCTTCACAGAATGAAATAAAAAGAATGTTAATGACCACAAATAACAATAACTGTGGCAACCCTTTGTTTATAGACATGGATATTGACTTTGCCACTTCAGCATGCTTTTGTGGCACAGTCGAGGCCACGCAGGGCTACAAGCCAGAATGTTGGGGGTTTGCTGACCACCATAGATGAGCTCACTCTCCTTGTCTGTTTCCTTAGACTGCCATCAGAGCTGGCTGCAGAAAATGATCAGCAAGGGGGAAATCAGATTTTCAACATTTTGCTGCCATATTTATAATTATATACATTTTCCAGCAACAGGTTTCTGTGCCAATGCACCACACAACCAATAAACAAAGCATACCTGCATCGGGCACTTCAGTCTGAAGCTAATTGGCTAAACAGTTTGGCCTACTCTTCCCACCTGCGGACACACACGAGACACCAACATCAAACCCCACCCTGAAACCAACTCACATTTGAATTCAGTCATGGCCAATAGCGTTTCTTAATTAACCAAATCTAAAACGAGGCCAAATCAGGAAGTGTGATCACCCTTTAAGGATTCCAAAAAATGAATGTAGCTACATGTCCATTAAATGGTGATGGTTGGTGCGGGTGTACAATAATGTTGTAGTCTGTATTAGAATAGCCTATGCACCTGAGATAACCTTATTCACCAAGTTAATAGAGTTACAGCCTGTTGGACTGTAACTGTGCTAACAATGAGCCCATACCAGTGTTTGGAAGAAGATAGTCTCTTGAAAAATGCTTTGCTCCTATAGGTGGATATATACATGCTATCTCTGTAGCAGGAGGCCAGGAAGTTTCTTAGGCTTTGGTAGATACGTGTACCCAAGATTGGACTGTATGGACTTCAAAGGTGCCCTTGCGAATGATGTAAGTCAGGGCACACACACACTCACTGAAAAATCCACCAGCAAGGACACACATGCACAGACGCAGGCACACACACAGGCGTGCATGTACAAAGGCACATATACACGCACGCACGCACACACACACACACCCTAACAGTCTGTACTGTAATGTCGCCACTCTTTTATCCTCCTGTGTTCTCTGTATCTCTTCCTCTGTTCTCTGACTCTCTTTTCCTCAGATCTCTCGCTTCACTTTATCTCAGCACATTCTCATAATCCTCTCTGTTCCTCCAGTCTCTCTCTCTCTCTCTCTCTCTCTCTCTCTCTCTCTCATTCTCACTCTCTCTCACACGCTCTTGCTCTATCTTTCTTTCTCTCTCTCTCTTACTTTCTCTCACTCTCCCACTCTCTCTCTCCCTCCCTCCACTGGAGTCACACAAAGACCAACTCTCATTTACTACAGTGAGAATATGTTGCAGTACACTGATGTTACAGTGATCAGTTGGGCTTCCGATGGCTCCCAGAAGAAAGGGTCAAGTGAAATACAATTTAGAAGTTGTAAAACAATTTAGAAACACACACACACCCACAGTAACACACACACGCGCACACACACACATACAGAAACACCGGTGAACTCTCTGACACAGTGCTGATGGGAAGGCAAGCTGGACGTGACATCTCAGCAGAGGTAGTTGTCAGCCATGTGCCACACTGATTTCCCCAGCATCTGAAACAGAGGATATTGCACCTGTATTATTGTAAACAAGCATGGATGTCATTCCAATAATGAGGCTCCATCACTGGAGAGAGTGGATCTAAAAAAAAGAGAGAACGCATAATGGAAGTCAGAGGCAACACACTGTTTCCCAAGCTCAAAAACAAAATAGAGGGGAAGAGAGTGATTGAGTCGAAAACAGACTGAGAGGGGAGGTGGGAAGGGGGTTGGAAGGGTAGAGGATAGAGACAGAAACAGACAGAGGGACTGAGAGGGCGTGACTGAGGGAGAGAGCAAGACACACACACACAGACACACACACAGACATACAGTATTTTACTATACTGTACTATACACATACATACTGCGAAATAGACAGACTTAAAGAGAAAGAGAGATGTGTTTTTCCAAACGGAGAGCAGCTACTCGTCTGCACAGGGGAGACTGAGCCTATTTAAATAATTAGGCTTATGGCAGCTTCACCGAGCATACTCTCCCATTCTCCCCATCACTTTCTGACCTAATGCCAAATCCCTCACTCAATGCATTTAGCTAGTTGTTGTTTGTGCTGTTAAGGCTGACCATGTTAACGTTTTTAGCAATTGTATGTGACATGCTGAAAGGCATTCACACAGACAGATTTATGAATATACACATGTTCATTCACATACTTGTCACATACACGAATGCTGTAAAACAACTCACACAGTCCACTATGAACAGAATAGGTATGATGTGAACCCGCTGCTGCAACCAATTCCCTTCATTTCTTAATTCAACCCTAGTCAAAGACCCCCCCCATGCAGCGAGGATGCTCTATCCTCCACATCACCATTGCATGCATCCTCCACTGCATAGGAGAGTATCAGTATCAGCCGGACCACTCTGACCTCGCATAGCCACGTATGCCATGGGGAAGTGGGCGTGAACAATGGTGTGTGTGTGTGTGTGTGTGTGTGTGTGTGTGTGTGTGTGTGTGTGTGTGAGAGAGTGTGTGAGAGAGTATGAGAGAGAGTGTGTGTGTGTGTGTGTGTGTGTGTGTGTGTGTGTGTGTGTGTGTGTGTGTGTGTGTGTGTGTGTGTGTGTGTGTGTGTGTGTGTGTGTGTGTGTGTGTGTGTGTGTGTGCGAGAGAGTCTGGGTGGGTGGGTGGGCAGACTGCTATAGATCCCAGTGATGACGGCCTGCAGTAACCTAAGGCTTTAATGAGCCCATTGTGAAGGAGCAGTGATTTGGCCCTGTTTCAGGGCTCTTCTGCCCGCCCTCGCCTCACTGATATTGATTTAGACTTGTCATTATCATGCACTGTTAGAACAGGATGCCCATTTGCACCGGTTTAGCTAATCAGAGATGCTACGCAGAGCGCTGCTCTGCTGTTGTGTTTTCAGTGCCACCGATGACCAGCTGGTCCAGGGGCGTCATGCACCCGTTATTTTAGAGGGGTCACGAAGTACGAGAGGATGGAGTGGGGGGGGGGGGGGGGATGGAAGAGAATTAAAAAGAAATCTAAAACCTGAAACATATTTTTCTTGCAATCTAGAGGCATAATCATTATGCCTAAGGTATGTTACAATATATACGTCTATTTTTCTGCATAGGTTATCTAAGCATACCTCTTTACCTGTTGAATTGTCATTTAAATGAGGGTGTCATTCTGACTGTTGTATATCACACATCACAATATACTGCACTAACATGCCCAGGATATTACGTCCAAATTTCAACCCAGTACATGGGATTATAACACACCTCATCAATACAGGCACATATCATGGCATCATAATTAATACACAAATATCATAATATTATCATAAGGTGCCAGAATACATTTAAACCAAGTCTTTTTCTGCATTTCTAAGCATACTTCTTGAGCTGTCTGTATCCTCCTGATTGGTTGTTCTCTTTTTTTAAGAAACCTAATATGCTTCTTTGCATCTCTGATAAAATCTGGGTAAAAGATTTAAAGGAATGTGTCTTATTCAGTACATTTAGTAATTGCTTGCTTTTTCTAAAGTCTAGAAACCTTGCCAGCAGGCATGCCAGCTATTACAGTTAGACAAGCTACTCTAACTTGATTGACAGCCTGAAATGGCTTGGTTGCTAATTATGAGGTTGGGAAATTGGGAATCTATCTAGCTGGCTAGCTAAAGTCAACTTCAAAAAATTGCTAGGTGGCTAGTATTACAAAAAAAAACTAAAAAACATTTTTGGTTTTATTTATTAATCAATAGGCTACATAGCTTGATCAAATTAATTTACAAACATACAGTACCTTCAGAAAGTATTCACACCACTTGACTTTTTCCATGTTTTCTTGTATTACAGCCTGAATTTGTCAAAGGGGAATTATGTTTTTAGAAATATTTACAAATTAATAAAAAATGAAAAGCTGAAATGTCTTGAGTCAATATGTATTCAAACCATTTGTATTGTCAAGCCAAATAAGTTCAGGAATAAAAACTTGCTTAACAAATTACATGTACTCACTCTGTTTACAATCATACTGTTTAACATGAATGACTACCTCATCTATGTACCCCACACATACAATTATTTTTAACTAGGCAAGTCAGTTAAGAACAAATTGTTATTTAAAATGACAGCCTAACCCGGCCAAACCCAGACCAATTGTGCATCGCCCTATGGGACTCCCAATCACAGCCAGTTGTGATACAGCCTGGAATTAAAATAGGGTCTGTAGTGATGCCTCTAGCACTGAGATACAGTGCCTTAGACCCCTGCGCCACTCGGGAGCCTCATCATAGCAGTGCATTTCAAACACAGATTCAACCACAAAGACCAGGGAGGTTTTCCAATGCCTGGCAAAGAAGGGCACCTATTGGTAGATAAAAAAAATTAAAAAGCAGACATTGAATATCCCTTTGAGAATGGTGAAGTTATTAATTACACTTTGGATGGTGCATCAATACACATAGTCATTACAAAGATACAAGCGTCCTTCCTAACTCAGTTGCCAGAGAGGAAGGAAACCGCTCAGGGATTTCACCATGAGGCCAATGGTGATTTTAAAACAGTTACAGAGTTTAATGGCTGTGATAGGAGAAAACTGAGGATGGATGAACAACATTGTAGTTACTCCCCAGTAAATGACAGAGTGAAAAGAAGGAAGCCTGTACCGAATAAAAAAGCTGTCCGCCCGACCAAACAGCAATCGGGGGAGAAGGACCTTCTTCAGGGAGGTGACCAAGAACCAAATGGTCACTCTGACAGAGCTCCTCTGTAGAGATGGGAGACTCTTCCAGAAGGACAACCATCTCTGCAGCATTCCACCAATCAGGCCTTTATGGTAGACTGGCCAGACGGAAGCAACTCCTCAGTAAAAGGCTTGGAGTTTGCCAAAAGGCACCTAAAGGACTCAGACCATGAGAAACAAGATTCTCTGGTCTGTTGAAACCAAGATTGAACTCTTTGGCCTGAATGCCAAGCGTCACGTCTGGAGGAAACCTGGCACCATCCCTGCGGTGAAGCATGGTGGTGGCAGCATCATGCTGTGGGGATGTTTTTCAGTGGCAGGGACTGGGAGACTAGTCAGGATCGAGGGAAAGATGAACAGAGCAAAGTACATAGAGATCCTTGATGAAAACCTGCTCCAGAGCGAGATTGGGGTGATGGTTTTTCTTCCAACAGGACAACAACCTTAAGCACGGAGCCAAGACAACGCAGGAGTGGCTTCCGGACAAGTCTCTGAATGTCCTTGAATAGCCCAGCCAGAGCCCGGACTTGAACCAGATCGAACTTCCCTGGAGAGACCTGAAAATAGATGTGCAGCGATACTCCCCATCCAACCTGACAGAGCTTGAGAGGATCTGCAGAGAAGAATGGGAGAAACTCCCCAAATACAGGTGTGCCAAGCTTGTAGCGTCATACCCAAGAAGACTTGAGGCTGTAATCGCTGTCAAAGGTGCTTCAATAAAGTACTGAGTAAAGGGTCTGAATACTTATGTAAATGTGATATTTCCATTTATTTTTTGTATAAATTGCAAAAATATAATTAAAAACAGTTTTTGCTTTGTCATTATGGGGTATTGTGTGTAGATTGATGATGGGAAAAAAAAAAACAATTTAATCAATTTTAGAATAATGCTGTAAAGTAACAACATTTTAAAAGTCAAGGTGAATACTTTACGAATGCACTGTAAATAATTTCTACTCTGCTTCCATCTGAGTCATTTCCTGTGTTTTCCCGGGGGTATTAATACCGTTTGTTTTCCAAGTGGAGAAGCAATTGTCATATTTTAAATTCTAAAAAAACAAAACACACCAGTTATTAGTCTTGTCTCTGCAGTGCTTCGCTGTTTACAGTGACTGAGGTTATATGCCAGTAATCAAATCCCATGGTTGGTTGGATAGTGTGAATAACCTGATACAGTCTTTCATACCTGAAAATATCCTGTTAAGTCTCCTAAAAACGGGATAATACGAGTGACTGTATACAGTATCAAAACATCCCTCTCCAGACAATACTCTTTAAAAATACCTCAAAACAACAACAAAAAAACGCAAGACAGAATTAAATACGGTCTTGAATAAAAACACAGTTTTGTATCGCTCTGTGGTTGTTGTAAAGGCTGTGAACAGTGTGTGTGTGTGTGTGTGTGTGTGTGTGTGTGTGTGTGTGTGTGTGTGTGTGTGTGTGTGTGCGTGTGTGTTTGTATGTGTTGGGGAAGAGGGAGGTAGTTGTACACCACATACACATGAATGAGATATTTATATATTCTGATACATCCTGCAGTTTTTGAAGTGAAATGTATTGTCTCTTAAGGGCATATGTAAACAATACACACACACAGAGAGAGAAACCACAGCTTTTCCAAAAACCTGACTGCAACAGCTGTAGAGCTGCACCGGTGTAGCAGTAGCGGCTTGGCCTGTGAATAAAATATACGCCATGAATATTTCATCCCCAGTTGAAATAAAAACCTGTGCTTTTATTTACGTCTACAGAGTGTAGTGGACGCCTGGGGAGAGACAATGCCTCCGGCTATGGGGATTGTAATGGAGCTGTCTACCCCTGAGTGTGGATTGGAAGAAGGGGACAATATTTGGCCTATACACACACACAGGAGATTAGACTTAAACTGGGCGCACATTACTCTAGTTTCGAAAATGGCATGGTCGCACTGGCTTTATACAACAAGACACTTGAGAAGGAAGGATATAACATTATCTAAGCAATTTTGTGGCAACAGTATTACACATTCATATGGAATATCAGACTGATTAATTTGTTGACATTGTACATTCTGGACACTGTATAATCTTTGTTTAACCAGGTAACTAAGTCATTCTCTTTTACAATAGAAACCATATCCTAAAGAACTCTAGGCTGAATTTAAAAGGCATTGCAGGTCTTTATACTGCACCTTGCTCATTGGGTTCACTGTAAAAAAATATATATAAATAAAAAGTATTACAATGTCGCCTGGTTCAGCGGTATGCAGTAGCTGGCAGTGTCAGCTTCAAAGCTAGCAGTGTGTTTCCATTGAGCTGCCATCTCTTCCTGTATGCTGCAGCCTCCATTGATCTCCACCTGGTTTGTCACAGCAGTGTTAACTTTTAATGACTCCCCCTTGTGAGCAGCAACAAGGGTGCCATTGTTTTATGTCAGAGGGCAGAGGGAGCGCGTGGCCAAACGTGCAGTGCTTGCAAAGTATGTAGGAGTGTGTGTTGGTGTGTGTGTGTGTGTGTGTGTGTGTGTGTGTGTGTGTGTGTGTGTGTGTGTGTGTGTGTGTGTGTGTGTGTGTGTGTGTGTGGTGGGGGGGTCTGTATGTGTGTGTGTTTGTGTGTGTGTTTGTATGCACGTGCGTGTGTGTGTGTGTGTCCCTGGCAGTCCCATGTGTGCCATTACCCTCTGTAACCCCCCTCCCCCTGCCTTAAATTACCCTCATCCTCTCATCCCAGACCCCTGACACCAGATCAGTAGAGAGGGGAGTTTTGATGCTGCTGTGCAGGTCTGCCCATGACCGCGCTGATCAGAGACCTGTCATCTGTCGGGACACATCAGCATGGCTTGGCTTGTTCCTGTGGTAAGAGAACATAGTCATATTCAATTGCCTAACCAAACTCTTGTTACTGTATTTAGTCAGTAGTACTGTCAGTACTCATCATGACACTATCCCTTGCCAAACATGTCCGTTCCTCAGCTTCACTCTCGTGCATGAAATCAGCCTAGAAGCATCCATGTCAAAAGAACTCCAGGGTCCTTACCTACCTCTGATATGGAAATCTGGTTTCTGCTAGTGGTTCCTGCTGGATTGAGAAGGGGGTAGCTGCAGCCCAATATGGCGACCAGAGTATGGGCGAGCGGGTGTGTCGAAAGGAAAGTAGTGGGCGTGTGGAAAGGAGTGGGTGTGTCAAAAGGGCTCTGTTATCGGTTAGACGGTTTTGATTGAGCTATGTTTTATTTCGATTTTTTGTTGTTGTTGAGCAACCGTAACACAAGAGTTTGGACTTTTGAAGCCACAGGATTCTGAGTCCTATTTCACTGTAAGTTTTACACAAATAATTGTAATACTTTTCAGTTATAAAACTGACCATTTTTTATTTTTATTAAAAGTACTTATTATGGGTGTACTGTTACTTCCCACACTGTTGCCAGGAAAATAGTACTTGGCAAGCGGGAGTGAAGGGCACTGTGTCCAGGTGTTCTTGACGTTCATGCCCTCCCCTAGTAGACTGTATGTATGTATCAAGATGACTAGATGGTTATCAATATTAGTTATTTCTTGTGTAGGCTGCCATCCTACTTGAAATGAAATCATGGGAGGGAAAAAGATGGCCGCTTTAGTTGTGCAGCCCAATCAGCCACTCAAAACGGTCTTGAGTGGCAACAAATCTGCCCAATTAGCTGATTTGCTTTCCATACACCCACTCCTTTCGACACAACCACTCGGCCATATTCCGGTCGCCATATTGGGCTGCAGCTACTCATACTTGGCTGGTTTCAGTAGTATATGTGAAAGGTGCAATAATACAGCAGCCCTAAAGTACACAAAATGAGCCCACTGAACAATCTGTTCTTTATTTACAATCAATATATCTAATCAACCATTAGACTAATGATCCTGACTCTGACTGAAGTTTGTTATACTGGGCTGTGAATGAGTGGCTATGATGAGCAACAAGCCACAGTCTGCATGATGGTCCCTTGTGCATCAGCAGTGAGCAACAACAGTGGTCTGTTTCATGTCCCACACTGTCTGTTTCACTTCCAAATATACCCTCGCTACCAACACGATGAGCGTCCTCCTCCCCCAAAACATTTGGAGGTCCATCTGTGAGTGTGAAAAAGAGAGAGGGAGAGAGAGAGAACAGACTTCTGCTCTTCACTCATCTCTGGGTCCCATCACAAATTCCCATTACAGAGTCTGATATGACTTCTCCAACAGTCAACCAAGCGTATCTGACCAACTTCATGTTTTCCATCTCCCGCTTTCCCTTTTCCTCCTTCTCTCCATTTTTCTCACATCTTCATAAGGAGCAGTGCAGGAAAAATCTAATGCAGTCTTTTTTTTTAAAGCTGGACTTTGATTCTATTTCCAAATCCCCCAGCTCCCTGGGTTTTTATCAGCATCCCAACAGGCTATGTGTTACAGTCCACTGTACTCTGCAGGATGCGGGAGCACTGAGCCGTTTGGAGAACATTAATGATTCTAAACAGCCAGGAGAGGAGACTGAGCTTAGTGCCAAGCAGTCCAGAGGCTGGGAAAAATACACACACACACTTGTGCAAACACACACACACACCACACATCCCACCCACCCACCCAACCGCAAACCCACCCCTTCCCCCACCACACACACAGTCCACACCCCAGGACATGACCAAAATGGATGCAGGCCACATAGCGGGGGTAACCTGCTGAGTAGAGCCGTGCAGGAACAGTGGGGGTTGATAGGATGCGTGCCACAAACCCCGAAGAACATGAATGATCAAAATGTCCTCACTGTATGAACTGGCATGGACATTATTATGATGATAGGCGGTGGATTGGTGAGGGAAGACTTCATTGGACAGAGTGTATGGTATGTGTCTACAAGGACACTGTGACTAGATATTAATGATTACACTGTGTCCGATGCTCTGTTTGTTCAATTAAAATGTGTCAGAATAGCAGTATGAATTATTTACAGCAGATACAGCCAAAAGGAAAATGATTCAAACGTCTCTGTTTTTATCATTTCTGATTCTGCCAGGATGAACTGTGAATGTACTCAGGTTTTTAACAGATGATTTTAAACCATATACATATGGTAATAAACTGTAGCAGACTAAACTGTTGAACGTCATCCTTCTTATTTCCAGTTGAGCAATTTTCCCCATGAGTGGTTTATGGAGTAGATCATAGTCAATAGTTAGCATCAAGGAACTGTTCTTTCATTTGTAGTTCTTTCAAATAGATTTCAATGTATTTCGTAGTTAATTGTTGCAACATTTAGACTTGCTTCACAGAGGCAAACTTTGTCACCATCTGGTTTACAAATGACTGTAAATGGTTATTGGCTATTGGGTTCCCTGACACTGTCACTACCGCAGCCATTAAAATACAAATCACACGACGCGTGGTCGGATAATGGTCGATACTGCTGAACCAGGGTCAGAGAAGAGATATTACTCATTATAAAACTATTGGAGACATCGTTGTGGTGTCCGATCTTCCCCTATCTTCCACTCATATCCGTAATCAAACATTATGTTATTTTTGCTGGAGACGTGGCTATTGCCTCACAGCTAATGCACCCATCTAGTCAGTCCAATCGTGAATGTTGTTTATTTTGTGAGGCTTAATAACACCGAGTAGTCTTTAAAATGCTTTCCGAAATCCTAGATCAGCTATTAATTAGTCTAGACAGGACTATTCAAGCAGATAACAGAGAGTATATCAAGTGTGGACACTCTTCTGAAATGAAACGGTAGTCAATGAACAACAATCATAATGTTGTTTATTTGAAAATATGAGAATTACTTTTAAAGAATTACAAACACTATATTTAGTGTAAAAGTATCGTTCATTCAGCATGAACAAAACAATGATTAGAAATAACTAGTAAAACAACAATGTACACCACTGACAACCGTTAACATAAAGACAGAAGACCAACAAACATAGAATTTATGTCAAACGTGTTCTGTGTCAATTCTAGTTACTATAGAAACATGCTTCTGTAATTACAACTGGACCCAACGAGGTGAATAATAAACCTGAAGATAAATCGTTACTGTAAGCATGTCGATACTGCTGGGCGTTCGGCACTCAGTGGGCCAATGTGGACCAGACAATAAAAGGAGATTACGTGTTGACCTTTGCTGCTCTGACATTCGTCTATTTTACTTAACTCCAAAGCAGCCACTCGCACGACCTTTGGTTATGCATGCTGTCATTGTGAAGGAAAATGGATAAAGAAATCTTCAAAGGGGGTTGTGGGAGAAGATCATTGGTTAGAAGACACCTAGCCAGTTACACAACTGAATACATTAAACTTAAATCTTTCTTCTGCATTTAACCCAACCCTCCATTGGGGGTTAAATGCCTTGCTCAATGGCAGAACAGCAGATTCTTCCACCTTGCCAGCTCGGGGAATCGAACCAGCAACCTTTCAGTTGCTGGTCCAACACTCGTTAACCGCTAGGCTACCTGCCACCCTATAATCGGGCAGCATCATGTTTCCTAGTAATGGTAGAAGGTTGTGGCTGAACCTTAGATGAATATCACTCAATGGCCTTGCCAGAAATAAGAAAATGTACTATATTGTCAATTTCCTATAAGAACAAAAGGCTTAGTGGTTAATAAAAACATATTTGTGGTCAGGAAATGTACGTCTTTACATTTTATCACTGTCAGATAATGACAATCAAATCTGAACTGCAGTTTATTAAGGTTCGGAGGCTTGAAGTTTTCTAATGTTCTACAGTTCCTTGTGATTGATCCTGGGATCATTTTGATTGGTTCTGAGGTATTGATTGGTTCTGAAGTATTTAGTACTTGGAGCGATGATGACAGGTGGTTGGTCAGTCTTTGGTTCCATGGAGGGAAATGCTCAATAATGTAAATAGTGATGTGCAGTGTTGGCCTTGAATGTTGACATCTCCTGGACATCTTGGTGTGTAGTCTCATTAGGGTGCGCAGCGTGCCGGCCTCTATACCGCCGTCTACTCCTTCTTCGAATTTCGGGGATTTAGGCCTGGTCCGGAAAAATCAATATGTCTTTCGCCTCCGACTCATTGAAGTAAAAGCCCTTGTCCAAATTGAGGTTAGTGAAAGCTGTTCTGATGTCCAGAAGCTCTTTTGGAAACTTTATGCAAAAAAAGTTCAGATCAGTGCCAAAAAATACACAACATTGGTCAGGAACCCGTAAAACCCATAAAGCCCGTAAAGCAGCTGCTTTCCAGTGCAGCGGCATTGTTGTTGCACCACAAACCGATGCTGGCACTAAGACAGCACTCAACAAGCTGTGTAGAGTCATAATCAAACAAGAAAATGCTCATCCAGAGGCAGCGCTCCTAGTGGCCTGTGATTTTAATGCAGGAAAACTGAATTTCTACCAGCATGTCACATGTTGTCACGATTCCCACCGACGGTGGCGCCCCCTCCTGCTCGGGTGGCGCTCGGCGGTCGTCGTCACCGGCCTATTAGCTGCCACCGATTCCCTTTGCTTTTCCCTTTTTTTTTATTTTAGACACCTGTGGTCATTTTGCCATTAGAGGGGCTATTTAGGTTAGCTGGCCCGCTCCTTTTCGTGCGGGATTAATTGTTGTTTCCGACTGTCTTGTTCATGTTCGGCTTGGCATTGTCACACCTTATTTATTCCCCTGTGTTTGGGAACTTTGGTTTTGTTTCTCAAAGTGTTAATAAAAAACAACACTCCCTGTGCTCGTTGCTTCCTGCGCCTCATTCCTAAACCACAACTACCAACGCCGTTGCACATGTGCAGCGAGGAAATCAACTCTAGATCACCTTTACTCCACACATAGAGGCGCATACAAAGCTCTCCATTTGGCAAATCGGACCATAACTCTATCGGACCAAAACTCAAACAGAAAGTACCAGTGACACACTCAATTCGGAAGTTGTCTGATGAAGCGGATGCTAAGCTACAGGACTGTGTCACTAGCACAGACTGGAATATATTCTGAGATTCATTTGATGGCATTGAGGAGTTTGCCACATCAGTCACTGGCTTCATTAATAAAAGCATCGACGACGTCATCCCCACAGTGAACTTATATACATTTCCCAATCAATTATAGGCAACATCTGTACTGAGCTAAAGGCTAGAGCTGCTGCTTTCGAGGGGACATTAATTAGGACGCTTATAAGAATTCCCGCTATGCCCTCAGACGAACCATCAAACAGGCAAAGCGTCAATACAGGTCTAAAATTGAATCCTACTACACAGGCTCTGACGCTCATCGGATGTGTCAGAGCTTGCAGATTATTATGGATTACAAAGGTAAACCCAGCCGAGAGCTGCCCAATGACATTAGCCTACCAGATGAGCTAAAGGCGTTCTATGCTCCCTTCAAGGCAAGCAACACTGAACCATGCATGAGAGCACCAGGTGTTCCGGAGGAAAGTATGATCACACTCTCCGCAGCCGATGTGAGTAAGACATTTAAACAGGTCAACATTCAGGGCCAGCCGCAGGGCCAGACGGATTACCAGAGATTATACTCAGACCATGTGCTGACCAGCTGGCAAGTGTCTTCACTGACTTTTTCAACCTCTCCCTGACCGAGTCTGTAATACCTACATGTTTCAAGCAAACCACCATAATCCCTGTACCCAAGAATGCCAAGGTAACTTGTCTAAATGACTACCACCCAGTAGCACTCACCTCTGTAGCCATGAAATGCTTTGAAAGGCTGGTCATGGCTCACATCAACACCATCATCCCAGAAACTGTGAACCCACTTCAATTCGCATACTGCCCCAACAGATCCACAGATGACGCACTCTCTATTGCACTCCACCCTGCCCTTTCCCAACAGGACAAAAATGAACAACTACGTGAGAATGCTGTTCACTGACTACAGCTCAGCGTTCAAAACCATAGTGCCCTCCAAGCTCATCACTTAGCTAAGAAGTCTGTGATTGAACACCTCATTCTGCAACTGGGTCCTGGACTTCCGGACGGGCTGCCCGCAGGTGGTGAGGGTAGGTAACAACACACCCGCCACACTGACCCTAAACACGGGGGCCCCTCAGGGGTTCATGGTCAGTCCCCTCCTGTACTCCCTGTTCACCCAGGACTCCTGCCACCCAAGTCATTGACTGTTCTCTGCTAACGCACCGCAAGCAGTACCTGAGAACCAAGTCTGGGACCAAAAGTCTCCTGAACCGCTTCTACCCCCAAGCCATGGTGAATAGTTAATCAAATGGCTACCCTGACTATTTACGTTGACCCCCTTTATTATTGTATATTGTTTTGCACTGACACTAGACTCTACCCACACACTCACACATACTACAATGACACTCCTACACACACACATACAGGTAGCCTAGTGGTTAGAGCGTTGGGCAGTAACCTAAAGGTTGCTGTATCGAATCCCCGAGCAAACAAGATAAACATCTGTCGTCCTGCCCCTGAGCAAGGCAGTTAACCCACTGTTCCCCGGGTGCCGAAGATGTGGATATTGATTATGGCAGCCCCCCGCACTTCTCTTATTCAGAGGGTTTGGGTTAAATGCGGAAGACACATTTCAGTTGAATGCATTCAGTTGTACAACTGACTAGGTATCCCTCTTTCTCTTACGTATGCTCACACACACATATCAGAACTCAGGATAAGACCCAGATGCAGACAGCTAGAGTAACAGATGTTTATTGACCCAAACAGGGGGAAGGCCAAAGTCAGGTCAAAGGCAGGCAGAGGTCCGTAATCCAGGGCAGAGTCAATAAGGTACAGAACAGCAGGCAGGCTCGGGATCAGGACAGGCAGAGGTTCGTTAACGGGTCAAAGTCAGGCAGGTACAGAATGACAGGCAGGCTCGGGGTCAGGGCAGGCAGAACGGTCAGAACTGGGGAAACTAGGGAACAGAACTTGAGAAAGCAGGGAGATGGGAAAACACGCTTGTAAGACCTGACAAGACAAGACGAACTGGCAACAGACAAACAGAGAACACAGGTATAAATACACTGGGGATAATGAGGAAGATGGGCGTCCCCTGGAGGGGGTGGAGACAAGCACAAAGACAGGTGAAACAGATCAGGGAGTGACACACACATGCATATTGACGCCACACACACACACACACACTCACACACTTTCACACTCTTCACATATGCTGCTGGTACTCTGTTTATTATACACTGAGTATACAAAACATGTATACTCAGTGTATAACATGTATACTCAGCTGTTTCCCTGACATAGACTGACCAGGTGAATCCAGGTGAAAACTATGATTCTTATTCATATCTTTTGTTATAAGCCACTTCTGTCAGTGTAGCTGAAGTGGAGGAGACAGGTCAAATAATCATTTTTAAGCTTTGAGACAATTGAGACATGGACTGTACGTCCGCCATTCAGAGGGTGAATGGGCAAGACAAAAGACATAAACGCCTTTGGATGGGTAGTAGAATTGCATCGGTTTGTGTCAAGTACTGCAACGCCGCCTGGTTTTTCACGCTTAACAGTTTCCTGTGTGTATCAAGAATGGCCCACCACCCAAAGGACATCCAGCCAACCTGACACAACTGTGGGAAGCATTGGCGTCAACATGGGCCAGCATCCCTGTGGATCACTTTCGACACCTTGTAGAGTCCATGCACCGTTGAATTGAGCCTGTTCTGAGAGCAAAAGGGAGAGGGTGGGGTGGGGGGGTGCAACTTAATATTGGGACGGTGTTCCTAATATTTGGTATACTCTGTGTATATCCTGATTACCAAGTGACTTTTATCCCTACCTACATCTAAATGTTGTATTACCTCAATCACCTCAACTACCTCGTACCCCTGCACATTGACTCGGTACTTGTATTCCTTGTATATAGCCTCGTTATTGTTGTTTTATTGTTTAACTATTTCCTTTTTTATTTAGCAAATATTTTTATTTTATCTCTGCATTGTTGGGAATAGGCTTGTAAGTAAGCTTTTCAAGGTAAAGTGTACACCTGTTGTATTAAGCGCATGTAACCAATAAAATACTAGTCTACTGCCAGTGTCACACCCCTGCTTAGTGAAGAAAAGTTATGAAAGGACATTAATAGTTGATCAGTTTTAGCTTGACATATAGTAATAGTATTACAAATGTAATAATACATGTATATAGCATATAGTCCCTCATCTATGTAATATTACACTTTCTAATCGATATCATAATTACAACAAAACTTGTCTAGTCAATCTATCCCTATTCATTTAGATATGGACAGGAAATACATGTCGCAGGCAAGTGTTTTTACCCTGGAATCAGCATAACAGACAGACAAGTTGAACGAGCAGTCTCCACTCCAATCTATTTGACTTATAACATCCATTTATTAATAATTATATATTGGCCTTGGGTTGAAAAGCTGCCTTGCCTCCATTGGATGCATGGTGTTTGTAGAATATCATGCTTGACAATGAGTAATGGAAGCGGGGAGAGACCTGTAGGAAAATCAAATGAGACCTTGTCCGCTATTGATTTCAATTACACTATACAAGCTGCTGGCATTCTCTTTGATATATTTTAAGATATATTTAACCCTGGTAATCTACATTAAAGATTAAAGAGGCTAAAAAGACCGAACTCTGAGGCAGCATAGCAGTCAATACAACAAAGGCATGAGTAGGTGATAATAGATGCCAACAGTGCCAAGCAAGTACAGCAGTGTACTGTACGTGGAATATTAATGTTATTAGTGTCCCTATGAAGTGTATGAGGTGGGTTGCCCTGCTGTTAGTCTTTTTATTTTGTATTTTATTAGGATCTCCATTAGCTGTTGCTGAAGCAGTAGCTACTCCTCCTGGGGTCCACTGATAACATAAAACATGACATAATACAGAACATCAATAGATAAGAACAGCTCAAGGACAGAACTTCACACGTTTAAAATAATAGCTATAGAACCAAAAAAAGGTCCTACCGACATTCACACACACGTACATTAGTACAGATTGCGGAGAGTCGTTGTGCTGTTTGTTGTTTGAGTAATATGAGATGGAAGAATGTTCATGTGATTATGGCTCTATGTAATACTGTGCATTGCCTTGAATTCATTCTGGATTTGAGGACTGTGAAGAGACCCCTGGTGGGGTATGTCTGTCAGTGCTATATGCTGATTATACAGGCAATTTAGAAGTTTCAAGATAATATTTCTCACAAAAAAAGAATTGATGCAGTCAATCTCTCCTCTACTTTGAGCCAAGAGAAACTGACATGCATACTGTTGACATTTGCCCTTTGTATACATTGAAATACAAGACGTGCTGCTCTGTTCTGGGCCAGCTGCAGCTTTTCTGGGCCCTTCTTTGCAGCACTCGACCATATCATTTACGTCATTTAGCAGACGCTGTCACTGTGCAATAGTCAAGATTAGATAAAAATAGAGGCTGCAGGACTTGTTTGGTCGACTGTGGTGTTAAAAAAGCTGAGCATTTCTTTATCACAGACAGACCTCTCCCCATCTTCACAACAATTGAATCAAAATTCCTTGACCATGACGATTTGCAGTCTAAGGTGACACCAAGAAGTTTAGTCTCCTCAACTTTCTCAACGGCCACATCATTCATTACCAGATTCAGCTGATGTCTAGAACTTACCCAGCAAACCGGGAACATTCCCAAAACATTTGCTAAGAATCCCATTAAGTACCAGCTAGGGTTTTATCTAACATTAGGATAGCATCCAAAAAATATTAAAATAATGTTTTGGATAACAAACTACAGTACATATACATTACCAGTCAAAACTTTGGACATACCTACTCATTCAATGGTTTTTCTTTATTTGTTATTATTTTCTACATTGTAGAATAATTGCGAAGACATCAAGACTCTGAAATAACATATGGAATCATGTAGTAACCAAAAAAGTGTTAAACAAATTACAAGATTTTAGATTCTTCAAAGATGCCACCCTTTGCCTTGATGACAGCTTTGCACACTTTTGGCATTCTGTCAACCAGCTTCACCTGGAATGCTTTTCCAACAGTCTTGAAGGAGTTCCCACATATGCTGAGCACTTGTTGGCTGCTTTTCCTTCACTCTGCAGTCCAACTCATCCCAAACCATCTCAATTGGGTTGAGGTCAGGTGATTGTGGAGGCCAGGTCATCTGATGCAACACTCCATCCCTCTCCTTCTTGGTCAAATAGCCCTTACACAGCCTGGAGGTGTGTTGGGTTGTTTTCCTGTTGAAATACAAATGATAGTCCCACTAAGTGCAAACAAGATGGGATGGCATATCGCTGCAGAATGCTGTGGTAGCCATGCTGGTTAAGTGTGCCTTGACTTCTAAATAAATCCCTGACAGTGTCACCAGCAAAGCACCCCCACACCATCACACCTCTTCCTCCATGCTTCATAGTGGGAACCACACATGTGGAGATCATCTTTTCACCTACTCTGCGTCTCACAAAGACACGGCGGTTGGAACCAAAAATCTCAAATTTGGACTCATCAGACCAAAGGACGGATTTCCCCCGGTCTAATGTCCATTACTTGTGTTTCTTGGCCCAAGCAAGTCTTCTTATTATTGGTGTCCTTTAGTTGTGTTTTTTTGCAGCAATTCAGCCATGAAGGCCTGATTCACGCAGTCTCCTCTGAACAGTTGGTGTTGAGATGTGTCTGTTACTTGAACTCTGTGAAGCATTTATTTGGGCTGCAATTTCTGAGGCTGGTAACACTAATGAACTTATCCTCTGCACCAGAGGTAACTGAGTTTTCCTTTTCTGTGGCGGTCCTCATGAGAGACAGTTTAATCATAGCGCTTGATGGTTTTTGTGACTGCACTTGAAGAAACTTTCAAAGTTCGTATTGACTGACCTTCATGTCTTAAAGTAATGATGGACGGCCATTTCTCTTTTCTTATTTGAACTGTTCTTGCCATAATATGGACTTGGTCTTTTACCAAATAGGGCTATATTCTGTATCCCAACCCTACCTTTTCACAACACAACTAATTGGCTCAAATGCATTAACCTGTTAGGGCTAGGGGGCAGAATTTACACGGCCGGATAAAAACGTACCCGATTTAATCTGGTTACTACTCCTGCCCAGTAACTAGAATATGCATATAATTATTGGCTTTGGATAGAAAACACCCTAAAGTTTCTAAAACTGTTTGAATGGTGTCTGTGAGTATAACAGAACTCATATGACAGGCAAAAACCTGAGAAGATTCCTTACAGGAAGTGGCCTGTCTGACCATTTCTTGCCCTCCTTGATCATCTCTATCCAAAACAGGGGATCTCTGCTGTTACGTGACACTTCCTACGGCTCCCATGGGCTCTCAGAAGGCGGGAAAAAGCTGAATGATGTAATTCCATCCCCAGGCTGAAACACACTAGCGCTTTTGGCAAGTGCTCTATCAGAGGACAATGGGCTTAGGCGCGTGCACGAGTCGACCCCTTTGTTTTATTTTCTTTCGTATTTTATCCTAAACACAGATTCCCGGTCGGAATATTATCGCTTTTTTACGAGAAAAATTGCGTAAAAATTGATTTTAAACAGCGGTTGACATGCTTCGAAGTACGGTAATGGAATATTTAGAAATGTTTTGTCACGAAATGCGTCGTGCTCGTCACCCTTCTTTACCATTCGGATAGTGTCTTGAACGCACGAACAAAACAGAGGATATTTGGATATAACAATGGATTATTTGGGACCAAACCAACATTTGTTATTGAAGTAGAAGTCCTGGGAGTGCATTCTGACGAAGAACACCAAAGGTAATAACTTTTTTCTTATAGTAAATCTGACTTTGGTGAGTGCTAAACTTGCTGGGTGTCTAAATAGCTAGCCCTGTGATGCCGGGCTATCTACTCAGAATATTGCAAAATGTGCTTTCACCGAAAAGCTATTTTAAAATCGGACATATTGAGTGCATAGAGGAGTTCTGTATCTATAATTATTAAAATAATTGTTATGCTTTTTGTAAACGTTTATCGTGAGTAATTTAGTACATTTTTTGTAAATTCACCGGAAGTTTGCGGGGGGTATGCTAGTTCTGAACGTCACATGCTAATGTAAAAAGCTGGGTTTTGATATAAATATGAACTTGATTGAACAAAACATGCATGCATTGTATAACATAATGTCCTAGGTGTGTCATCTGATGAAGATCATCAAAGGTTAGTGCTGCATTTAGCTGTGGTTTGGGTTTTTGTGACATTATATGCTAGCTTGAAAAATGGGTGTCTGATTATTTCTGGCTGGGTACTCTGCTGACATAATCTAATGTTTTGCTTTCGTTGTAAAGCCTTTTTGAAATCGGACAGTGTGGTTAGATTAATGAGAGTCTTGTCTTTAAAATGCTGTAAAATAGTCATATGTTTGAGAAATTGAAGTAATAGCATTTCTAAGGTATTTGAATAACGCGCCACAGGATTCCACTGGCTGTTACGTAGGTGGGACGATTTCGTCCCGCCGACCCTAGAGAGGTTAATAAGGAAAGAAATTCCACAAATTAAATTTTAACAAGGCTCACCTGTTAATTGAAATGCATGTGACTACCTCATGAAGCTGGTTGAGAGAATGCCAAGAGTGTGCAACGCTGTCATCAAGGCAAGGGGTGGTTACTTTGAAGAATCTTTGAATAAACACTTTTTTGGTTACTGCATGATTCCATATGTTTTATTTCATAGTTTTGATGTCTTCACTATTATTCTACAATGTAGAAAATAGTAAAAAATAAAGAAAAAACCTTGAATGAGTAGGTGTGTTCAAACTTTTGACTTGTACTGTATATATGTATTTTGTGTTTTAAATTAAATATCCTTGGAATGTTCTTTTAACATTCACTAAAATGTTATACACAATATCTGTAACAACCATCACAGAATATTCCCCAAAAGTTGTTCTTAGTTTTCCAGATGTTTTCCCAGCAAACCAAAATTGGTTCTGTGAAAGTTCCCACAACATTTGTTAGTTTACGGAAAATGTTCCCATAACACAAAAAACTATCCAGTCGTGCTGATGATTATACAATGCTTGTATAAAACATTTGCCTGTTGTTGCATGAACGTTCCTAGAACACATTCTGTCTGTTCTTTCAAGGTTCCCAGAATTTTTCATTAGGTTCTGGAAACAGTCTGGCAGGAACATTGTGGGGACATCACAAAATATATTTTCCCAAAACCCCAAAACTGTCCAGTTGTGCGCATGATTATACAATGTTTATTTTATGGTGCATTAAACATTCATCTGATTTTACAAGAACGTTCCCAGAACACATTTAATCTGTTCTTTAAAGGTTTCCAGAATGTTTCATTAGGTTCTGGGACATTGTGGGAACATCACAAAAGATGTGTTCCCAAAACACAAAAACTGTCCAGTTGTGAGGATTATTCTACAATGCTTATTTTCAGGTGCAAAAAAAACCATTCACACAGCATATGAATGTCATGTTCTGACCAGTAAGGGGTTATTTGTTATTGTAGTTTGGTCAGGATGTGGCAGGGAGGTATTTGTTTTATGTAGTTCGGGGTGTGTTAGACTATGTGTTTATGTAGAGGGGTGTTTCATTAAATTAGTCTGGGGTTTTTGGTTAGGTTCTATGTTGTATATTTCTATGTCTGATCTAGGGTGTTTAGTTCTATGTTTAGTTAATTGGGATTGGGGGCCTTCAATTGGAGGCAGCTGTTTCTCGATTGCCTCTGATTGAAGGTCCTATAATTAGGGGTGTGTTTGTTATGGGAATTGTGGGAGGTTGTTTTTGCATAGCTGTGTATAGCCTGCATTACTGTTTGTTGTCCGGTCGGTTTTCTTGTTTTGTTTAGTAAGTGTTCTAATAAAGTTATAATGAGCACTCAACCCGCTGCGCCTTGGTCCACTTCCTATGACAACCATTACAATGAAGAGTATGGGACCATTTTATTAACTCCGAAAATTGTCTTCTATGTCCTTAATGACAATATTAGACTGAGAGAAAAAAAAATCACAGTTATCCCCTGGTGGTGCAGAGGGTTAATGATCTGAATGCAGAGCTGAATATTGCAGGTTCAATCCCACATTTTCATTAATCATGTTGACCGTTAACCATGTTGACCATGTTGATTTTTTTTTTCAGGCTCAGATATAATCTGCTATATAAGAGGATGTCTTTATTTCGTTCAGATGTATAAATCCAGGCAGACTTGCAGAAGTTAGACTAACTAAAATATTAAACATTGTGTAAAAATGTACTGTTCAACTTTAAAAAGTGTACGCGATATAGTACCTACTTTGAGCTGCTTGATATGTTCATCATTTTTCATGATCTGAAAAGCAAAATTGACCCTGGTTTAGGAACCAAACATTGCAGGTTCAAATGCCATATGTGCAGATTGTCAACATATGAAGTGTAAAGAATATTGTTGTGTTTGTATGATTAAATGCTGTTCAAATTTCCTATGCATTAAATTAATGCGTCTCTTTAATTTCCATTAAATCTGGAGATAAACACAATGGAGATGTATTCTAATCTGCTTTCTTGTGATTTAAGGAGCAATACATTTGTATGCTGAGAATGTTGTGGTAATATTAGGTCAAACTTAAATACACTGCTCAAAAAAATAAAGGGAACACTAAAATAACACATCTGAATGAATGAAATAATCTTATTAAATACTTTTTTCTTTACATTGTTGAAGGTGCTGACAACAAAATCACACAAAAATAATCAATGGAAATCCAATTTATCAACCCATGGAGGTCTGGATTTGGAGTCACACTCAAAATTAAAGTGGAAAACCACACTACAGGCTGATCCAACTTTGATGTAATGTCCTTAAAACAAGTCAAAATAAGGCTCAGTAGTGTGTGTGTGGCCTCCACGTGCCTGTATGACCTCCCTACAATGCCTGGGCATGCTCCTGATGAGGTGGCAGATGGTCTCCTGAGGGATCTCCTCCCAGACCTGGACTAAAGCATCCGCCAACTCCTGGACAGTCTGTGGTGCAACGTGGCGTTGGTGGATGGAGCGAGACATGATGTCCCAGATGTGCTCAATTGGATTCAGGTCTGGGGAACGGGCGGGCCAGTCCATAGTATCAATACCTTCCTCTTGCAGGAACTGCTGACACACTCCAGCCACATGAGATCTAGCATTGTCTTGCATTAGGAGGAACCCAGGGCCAACCGCACCAGCATATGGTCTCACAAGGGGTCTGAGGATCTCATCTCGGTACATAATGGCAGTCAGGCTACCTCTGGCGAGCACATGGAGGGCTGTGCGGCCCCCCAAAGAAATGCCACCCCACACCATGACTAACCCACTGCCAAACCGGTCATGCTGGAGGATGTTGCAGGCAGCAGAACATTCTCGACGGCGTCTCCAGACTCTGTCACGTCTGTCACATGTGCTCAGTGTGAACCTGCTTTCATCTGTGAAGAGCACAGGGCGCCAGTGGCGAATTTGCCAATCTTGGTCTTCTCTGGCAAATGCCAACCGTCCTGCACGGTGTTGGGCTGTAAGCACAACCCCCACCTGTGGACGTCGGGCCCTCATACCACCCTCATGGAGTCTGTTTCTCACCGTTTGAGCAGACACATGCACATTTGTGGCCTGCTGGAGGTCATTTTGCAGGGCTCTGGCAGTGCTCCTCCTGCTCCTCCTTGCACAAAGGTGGAGGTAGCGGTCCTGCTGCTGGGTTGTTGCCCTCCTACGGCCTCCTCCACGTCTCCTGATGTACTGGCCTGTCTCCTGGTAGCGCCTCCATGCTCTGGACACTACGCTGATAGACATAGCAAACCTTTTTGCCACAGCTCGCATTGATGTGCCATCCTGGATGAGCTGCACTACCTGAGCCACTTGTGTGGGTTGTAGACTCCGTCTCATGGTACCACTAGAGTGAAAGCACCGCCAGCATTCAAAAGTGACCAAAACATCAGCCAGGAAGCATAGGAACTGAGAAGTGGTCTGTGGTCACCACCTGCAGAACCACTCCTCTATTGGGGGTGTCTTGCTAATTGCCTATAATTTCCACCTGTTGTCTATTCCATTTGCACAACAGCATGTGAAATGTATTGTCAATCAGTGTTGCTTCCTAAGTGGACAGTTTGATTTCACAAAGTGTGATTGACTTGGAGTTACATTGTGTTGTTTAAGTGTTCCCTTTATTTTTTTGAGCAGTGTATAACATTTTCACATGTTCTTGACATGTTCTGAGGCCCTCCAAGACAAGGTCAAATATGTATTGCGTGAACATCAATTTAATATTATGCTTAACCTAAAACAAGTATGCTATGAACATCATAAAAACAGACTTATTTGGAAATTGTGGAACATTGCGCCACATTGCGGGAATGTTCTGTGCAACTTACGTGAATGTCACAAGAATATTCTTGCAACATCCCAGACAACACCCATAAATTAATTAAATGTTCTGGGAATCTTTAAATAACTTAAACCAGGGGTTCTGCCAACATTCTTACATCATTATAGGAATGTCCTGTGCAACTTAACTTAAACATTATATGAATGTCATTACAACTGATCATATTTTGTGTTTTGGGAACCTATCTCTTGTA
The DNA here is from genome assembly GCF_901001165.1 of Salmo trutta. Taxonomy (NCBI): domain Eukaryota; kingdom Metazoa; phylum Chordata; class Actinopteri; order Salmoniformes; family Salmonidae; genus Salmo; species Salmo trutta. Next base: position 15,980,565 of record NC_042977.1, read on the forward strand.
ATGTATCCACACTGTTCCCAAAACCTAATCATCACCGATCATCACTGATCCTCCACCAAATTTCACAGTGGGTGCGAGACACTGTGGCTTGTAGGCCTCTCCAGGTCTCGCACCCGCTGTGAAATTTGGTGGAGGATTGGTGATGATCTGGGGGTGCTTCAGCAAGGCTGGAATCGGGCAGATTTGTCTTTGTGAAGGACGCATGAATCAAGCCACGCACAAGGTTGTCCTGGAAGAAAACTTGCTTTCTTCTGCTTTGACAATGTTCCCCAACTCTGAGGATTGGTTTCTCCAGCAGGACAATGCTCCATGCCACACAGCCAGGTCAATCAAGGTGTGGATGGAGGACCACCAGATCAAGACCCTGTCATGGCCAGCCCAATCTCCAGACCTGAACCCCATTGAAAACCTCTGGAATGTGATCAAGGGGAAGATGAATGGTGACAAGTAATCAAACAAAGCCGAGCTGCTTGAATTTTTGCGCCAGGAGTGGCATAAAGTTACCCAACATCAATGTGAAAGACTGGTGGAGAGCATGCCAAGACATATGAAAGCTGGGATTGAAAATCAGGGTTATTCCACCAAATATTGACTTCTGAACTCTTCCTAAGTTAAAACATTAGTAGTGTGTTGTTTGCTGCCAGCTTAACCAGGAAGCCAGCCACACCAATGTGTCGGAGGAAACACTGTACACCTGGCGACCATCTCAGCACGCATGCCTGCCACAGGAGTTGCTAGAGCCCGATAGGACAAGGACATTCCTGCCGGTCAAACCTTCCCCTAACCGGGACGACGCTGGGCCGATTGTGCACCGCCCCATGGGTTTCCTGGTTGCAGCTGGCTGTGGCAGAGTCTGGACTTGAACCAGGCTCTCTAGTGGCACAGCTAGCACTGCCTTAGACCACTGCGCCACTTAGGAGCACCAGTTTTTGTGTTTTGGGAGCATATCTTTTGTGATGTCCCCACAATGTTCTCACGAGACTGTTCCCACAAGTTAATGAAACATTCTGGGAACCTTGAAAGAACAGACTAAATGGGTTCTGGGAATATTCCTATAACATCAGATTAATATTTTATTGCACCCTTAAAGATACATTGTAGAATCATCTGTACAAGTGGACAGTTTTTGTGTTTTCGGGAACATATCTTTTCTGATGTGCCCACAATGTTCTCACCAGACTGTTCCCACAACTTAATGAGTCATTCAGGGAACTTTTAAAGAGCAGATTAAATGTGTTCTAGGAATGTTCTTGCAACATCAGGCGAATGTTTTAAACAAACATTCTATCATCATCATCACAACTGAACAGTTTTTGTGTTATGAGAACATTTGCCACAACCTAATGAATGTTGTGGGAACTTTCACAGAACCAATAGTTTTGCTGGGTAAGGAATCATTTGTACCAAATACAATGCTTTTAGTTTTAAATATGTTCAGGACTAGTTTATTCCTAGCCACCTATTCCAAAACAGACTACAACTAGTGATTTCTAGTGATTTCACTAGCTGTGGTTGCTGATGTGTATAATGTTAAATCTTCAGTGTACATAGATACACAGGCTTTGTTTAATGCTAGTGGTAGATCATTGGTACAAATAGAGAACAGTAAAGGGCCAAAAGAGCTGCCTTGCAGGATACCACACTTTACATGTTTTACATTAGAGAAGCTTCCATTAAAGAAAACCCTCTGTGTTCTATTGGATAGATAGCTCTCAACTCATGATATGGCAGATTATGTAAAGCCGTAACACAAGTTTTTCCAAAAACAGATTATGGTCAATAATATCAAAGGCTGCACTGAAGTCTAACAATACAGCTCCCACAATCTTATTATTATAAATGTATTTCAGCCATTCATCAGTAATTTGTGTCAGTGGTGAGTGTCCTTCTCTATAAGTATGCTGAAAGATTGTTCACAGAGAAATATCATTGCCTCTGGTCAAACACCATTTTTTTCTAAAGTTTGCTAAGAGACGGCAGCAAGCTGATTGGTCGGCTGTTAGAACCAGTAAAGGGCGCTTTACCATTCTTAGGTAGCGGAATGACTTTAGCTGTATCAGTGTGCACAGTGTTTCACTTGCCCTTCTTTCGTTTCACTCACCCCCTTTTCTCTCAATAAGCTCACCAATACAAATGATCAAGTCAGCCTTGATATGGTAAATGAGCCGTTTTATCCTATTTACTCATTACACTGCTCTGTTTATTGCTACTAACAGAGATTTCTCAGCGTTTGGGACTGAGATTGTGAGGAAATTGGATTTGGCGATGGAGAGAAGCCTGTGGGTGTGAATGTTTAATTAGAGATGATAAAACAAAGTGGATCAATCACCACCTGGCACACGATCTGGCTCTGGTGAGGAGACCTATATGGTCCTGCTGAATAGGCAATGCACTGGCACAGTCTGGCAGCCATGGTGGTGTCCTTCTTCGATCCAGGCCATTCATCTTTAGTACAGGTTTAGTAACATTAACATTAATAATAAGGTATCATGAAAATTGCCATGAAAAATATCATGGCAATTTTCATAATACCTTATTATTAATATTCCAAAAGCCAACCTTTGTACCCCAAGTATACCCTTTGTTGAGAACTGCTTAGACAAATCAACATTCAAAAGACCTCCTTCTTTATCATTGTGCTCTCTTTTTCATCTTTGTCTTAACTCTTTCTATTTCTATTTCCCTAATTCGGTCTGTCTGCAAATGTATCTATCCATTTCCCTCTACCTCCCTCCCCTCTCTCCCTTCTTCCCCCCCTCTCCCAACTGTAACAAAAGCTACCACCAGCCGCTACCTCGTCAATAATTTCTATTCAGGTCTAAAATAGGCCTCCTTTTGTTCAAACGTATTGGTAATTTTGCTCAATGACCCTTGCTTTCTCGGGGTTGATAGAGAAGTCAATCTGGAAATTGGAAATAATAGTGTAATGGCGGGTTATGTAGCGGTTTACACGGACAGTCCAAATAAAGCATTATTTGATTTTGGTCCAAGGGAAATCTCTCCAAATGCCAGCGGGTTGAGGGGGCAATATTACGGAGATGTACCCACACTATTGAACTCTAGCCTGGTTGGAGTCCATTCCAACACACTGCCTCTTGGTCATTACGGTTCTTACTGACAAAACGTCTCGCCGAAGCCATTTTAGGTTCACTGGACTAGGCTAAAGGAAATGGAAGACTGAATAGGATGACATATAGACACTAGAATCAGTTCAGGATAATCTGTATTTCTATGGGTTTTCCAATTTATTAATGGCATTATGTGGGATCAAGCTTTTGGGATGTTCTGTTTTATTTAAAAAATCTGTTTGCATGGCTATGTGTCTGTCTGTCTGTCTGTCTGTCTGTCTGTCTGTCTGTCTGTCTGTCTGTCTGTCTGTCTGTCTGTCTGTCTGTCTGTCTGTCTGTCTGTCTGTCTAATTAGAAACCCCTTTTTCTGCTGTACTCTAGCAAACACATTGACTAAAATACCATTACATTGAGGGGACTAGTTTAACAGCCACTTCTTATCTTAAGGCACCGTTGGGTTTCATCCACCATCCACCAATCATCACAACACAAATCTCCAAAACCATACATTTCATTCCTTTATATCATTCAGAATCTGAAACAGCATAATTCGCACATAGCTAAGGAACAACAACCCAAATAAAACACATTTTAAAGACATTTAAAACAGATCTGATAATGACACGGGTGAGGATGTTTAAAAATAACCACAGCTGGGGCCAGGCTGCCTAGGGTCAGAAAGCGACGTGGGCTTGATATAATGAGAATGTGTCAACAGCCCATCAGCTACTGTCTGCTAGCGCACCGCCGCCGTGCTGCTGGGGAGCTCATGCTGAAGTGGACGCCCAATCAAGAGCTCATATGTTTGACATGATTTGGTACACCACCCATTGGCACACACTCTTTCAGCTTGACTAGGCCTGTGTGTGCTGCAATGCAATGCAGATTAACTGCACCTGTTGATTTTAAATTGGGTATGTGGGGAGTGCTATTGTAGTCTTTTATCAATTTCTTTACTTATTGGTAAGGAGGTTTGTTCATGGGATGTTATCTAAGAGAAAAACTTGCTTAAGCCACATTTTAGACATAATACAACACTGACAGATTGATAAAATAAACTCCACACTAAATTAAGAGTATATGATAGTGTTTACAGTGTGTTTGTATGTGTATGCATACATGCGTGTGTGTGTTGTGATAGGAATTAGTAATGACTGTATGTTTTGATCCACAGTGCATGGCCCCATTTACAGTCTTTGAGGTCTGCGTCTTGCCATCTACCAGAGGATTTGATCAGAGGTCTGATTAAAGGCTTGGGTACCTCCCGCATACATGATATTAAACATCAGATCTCTGCTCCACCACAGTGAACGGGGCCAAGATATAATGTAAGGGTTGGCCCATACAAGTTAAGTAAGGCCCAACATATACCGATACAGTGCAACACATGTGACCTAAACCCCCAAGGAAAACCATTCATATGATGAATTACGCTGAAAATAATTTTTCTTTGGTGTATTTCTTTGGTGTATTGGCAAAAAACAGCTAACAGCAAAGAGCTGGAGACTCCTGACGAAAAGAGCTGCGTTATAGATAGAGAACAGCATTGGGGACAGAGGCATTGGCACTTTGTTCGGAGAATTGGTGAATCGTTAATTTGAGAATGTTTCTACTTTTTCCACCTGGTTTCTCTTAGCATGATATCAAACAGAAAATTCTGTTATTTACAAAAAAAAATCACTGTTTGTTTTGTGTGTGTGTGTCGGCACTTGCGTGTGCATGTGTGTGCATGCGTATGGGTGTGTGTGTGTGTGTGTGTGTGTGTTAACGATTCTACTCATGTGTGTTTCATTTGCTCCCTCATGTCGACCACTTCCCATGGCCCTATTAGGCTATACAAAAACAGAGCTGTCCCAGCGGCAGCAGCAACATGCACCTCTCCAAACTAGCTGGTGATTTGCATAAAAGAGAGCATCATTAGCATGTATAGCTGGGTAATGAAAAGGGAAAAGGGGGAGAGATGGGGAAAAAGCTTCCCGTTCCCCTCCAATTCTCTTTAATCTGACAGGATGGGCCGTTTCCAGGACCTCCTCCAACCGACTGTGTCAGCTCAGCTAGAGATAGAGAGGGGGGAGAGAGAGTGAGAAGGGGGGAGGAGAGAGAGGGGGAGAGAGAAAGAGGAGGTTGAGAGAATAGGGGGAGAGAAGAGAGATCCATGTGATATAGTGTTTCTTCTATAGCTCAGCCATATTTCCTGTAATTCTGTCATACATCTTTATATACTAGTAGTACATTAACTATTTTGCTTTAGTCAGCTGGTATTATTTCTGTTATTATGGCAATGCCATAGAGAGACTTCAAACCACTACTAGGTAATCACTGAATATTCTTCATTCATGATGGAGTAGAGATGGCTATACAGTGCTATATACAGTGCATGATAGGATAGAAATATTATGTAACTCTACTGGGGTAAAAACTCTATCGATATTACATTGTAATGAGGACCACATGAAAGACAATGTGATACTTCCCCAATCAATTATATTGTAATGAGGAGGAAGTACCAATCGAATTGACCAATAGGGGTCAGTAGATTTCCACCCATCAGGAAACAAACTAAATTCCTCTTTGTCTTCTCTGAACTCCACCACTCTACATTTGTTTTATTATTTACTATTTACCATGGAAATTGTCAGAGCTGAAACATTGCTTTTGTGCAGCGATCTGCCTCTATCGGATTAAAATAAATGTATTTTTTTGATACATTTTTTTACCAAAAAGTTGAATGATTATTCCATATGAAGTGAAAGCACCGGCCTTTGACATGCATTTGCGCATGTCGACTCCCACCTCCCCTGAGATATGGGTTTAGTAAAGCTTTATTAAATATCTCAATGACGTATTCAAACAATAGCTCTTTTAAGTGTAAAGATGTCATTCTTGAAATATCACTATGGGAGGACATGGAAATATTGCAGCAGAAGAACTGGAGCTATAACAATACAATGCTTTGTAATATGATCAGGTGCCACATTAGTCAAGATAATGTATCTCCTTTGGGCCTCAAGGTGCACCTTTCTGGTGTTTGAATCATTTTTGTTTGCTTTGTGGTGGATATTGCGAGTTCAACTGTGTGTCAGCCGTGAAATGAAGAGTCACTTGCATGTCAAATCAAGACAAATGCAAGACATTATTGCATTTAATATAGAGTCATTGTAAAGGTAAAAGGTTATGTTTCAGACATGTATGCAAATGCTTTGTAGGCTATAGGTATATTTGATACAGGGAGACACTTCTTCGCATTACCACTCTTAAATTAAACAATTAACCTACTACAGCTTTCAATCGTTTCAAACTGGAGTGTTTAAAAATGTCAGCCTTTGAAAGTCACTCTCACCGAATAGAGTTCAAAGTTCTTTTGAAATTACAATGTCTTCACGGCCACCCAACATACAGTGCCTTGCAAAAGTTTTCAGAACCCTTGGATTTCTTCACATTTTATTGTGTTACAACGTGGGATTAAAATTGATTTAACTGTCAGTTTTTGGCAACAGTCTACACAAAATACACTGTAATGTCAAAGAGGAAGAACATTTAGTTAAAAGCAAGAAAAGATGAATAGAAATGAAATAACTAGAGTATAGTCGTTGCATAAGTATTCTGCTCCCTGAGCTAATACATGTTAGAAACACCTTTGGCATCGATTACAGCTGTGAGTCTTCTTGGACAAGTCTATAAGAGCTTTGCACACTTGGTTTGTGCAATATTTGTCCATTATTCTTTTAAATATTCTTCAAGCTCTGTCAAGATGTTGGGGTTCACGGCAAGACAGCCATTTTCAAGTCTTGCCGTAGATTTTCAAGCAGATTTAAGTCAAAACTGTAACTGCCACTCAGGAACTTTCACTGACTTCTTGGTAAGCAACTCCAGTGAAGCTTTGGCCTTGTGCTGTAGGTAAGTGTCCTGCTGAAAGGTGAATTCCTCTCTCAGTGTCTGGTGTAAAGCAGACTGACGAAGGTTTTCATCTAGGATTTTGCCTGCCCTTAGCTCCATAACGTTTTGTTTATGCTGAAAAAATCCACAGTATTTGCCGATGACAAGCATACCCATACCATGATGCAGCCACCACCATGCTTGAAAATAAGGAGGCACTTACTCAGTGATGTGTTGTGTTGGATTTGCCCCAAACATAAGAATTTGCATTTAGGTAATTTTTTGGGAGGTATTACATTAGTACCTTTTTGCATACAAGATGTGTGTACACTTTGTATACTTAGTTTTCTACCCTCACAGACATTGAACTCTGTAGCTGTTTTACAATCACCAGTGGCCTCATGGTGACATCCCTGAGCAGGTTCCTTCCTGTCCTGCAGCTCAGTTCAGAAGGAGGATTGTATCTTTAATGTGTCTGGGTGGTTTAATATATAATCCACAGCATAATTATTAACTTGACCATGCTTAAAGAGATATTCAATGTCTAATTTGTTATTGTTAGGCAACTTACAGATGTTGTAAGAATGGGGGACAGAGGAAGGGTTAGTCATTCAAAAATCATGTCAACCCCTATTATTTCACACAGAGTGAGTAACTTATTATATGATTTGTTAAGACAAATTTTACTCCTGAACTAATTTAGTCTTGCCTAAACAAAGGGGCTGAATAAATTAAATCACGTTTTCACCTAGTAATTATTTGTACCCTTTAAACCCCCTTGAGTCTATTGGTGCAACGATTAGTCAATAAAGTAAAATAAAAATCCCCATCCAAAATCTGTCAGTTTAGTCTAGAGATATCTTTTCTTTTTTGTTGTTGAGATATCTTTTTTTTTTCAATCCCCGCATCCGCCTATGGCGGCATTCCACATCTGCGGTGGAAGGTGGCCGAGCTACAGCGGTGTTTGTCAGACCATGAGACATCCCAGAAATCGTTCTTCTCAAGAAACATCTGTAGTGTCTGAACGGTTTGGCCTATGGAAAGGTGAGATTCTCCCAAAGACTATGGTGTTCTCCATTTTGCTCTACGTCTACCACAAGTGTCACGAAACTTGTCTCATGGTAACCAGTACCGGTTAAAAAAATGAATGGAAGTATGGAGGTAGTTTTGTGTGTACCCTAAAAAAGGGGTTAAATGTATAAAACATTTATATATATATATATATATATATATATTTCCTGAGCTTTCTTATATATCCTACATATAGGACAGACACTTAAAAACCTTATTCCATAGGATTCATTTTTTTTACTGTCTTTTTGGCCATTTATGAATGTGTTATTCAATGTATTTCTATGGGCTATAGTAGTAAAGTTAAAATTCTATATTTTATGAAATCATATGTTTTTTTGAGACCTAAAGGGGTCCTAAAATTCCAAATCAAATAGCTGAATGGTCCATGGAATGACCATTCAACAGCTTAGACTTTTAAGAATTAAAATATCCCTTAACGCTGAGGTAAATTTTCCACTTGTCTTTAATGAGTTTCTCTCTATGTGATGATGGATATATTCAACATCATAGACACTTACAACATTTAACTGCAAAGATGGGTTACTCTCAGTTGCTGGTTAATGCTATTTTACATCTAGCTATTTGAATAACGTTTCTTGTATAGCAGCTAGCTGGGTTGTGTATTAGCCCTGGTCTCCAGAGAGCATTGGTCTCCCTGATGGGATGTCACCAATGCGAGACTGCAAGGCGGATCTCCCTCAATTAATCCACCATTAGATGCCACCGATTCACGACTCACTGCTTTTGGTAACTGTGTTGCTGCTCAAATCTAATTACTCTCTTCTCCACTCCTCCTCCCTCCCTCCCTCCCTCCCTCCCTCCCTCCCTCGCTCTCTCTCTCTCGCTCTCTTCTACTCAGAACAAATGACGGTCCTCTGCTCCTAGAAGCCCTGTGGTTGGACGTTTTATTGCTCCCTTTCTCTTTCTCTCCTCCTCTCTCTCTCCCTCTCTTTCTCCTCCTCTATCGCTGTCTCTCCCTCAGTCTCTCAGTCCCTCTTTATCCTTCCATGAGTTTGTTTGCCTTGGCGAGTGCAACAACTGGCTCCAATCCGTGACTTTCCTATCTTCTTGTTTTTATTTGTATTTTTTTCCCCCTTTAATGAGTGAGCTGTGCCTACATTCTCCACCACCTGCGTACACTGGAAGAGTGCATCTCCGGGACTAGAAAGACTGGCTGGCTGGCTGGCTGGTTGGCTGGTTGCCTTACTGACTGTTTGACTGACAGACTCGGTGGGTCTTGGGTGCTTTGGGGCTGTGGCGTCCAGCATAGAGGCTGAAGATATACGGGGGGGGGGGGGGTGTAACGCCTGTTTCACTGCACCGGCGGCAGCAGTAGGAGCACATACTTCCCTGTGCTCTTTCCTCTGTGCTCCCTGCTCTCACTAGCATAGTAACCCACATGAATCAAGCATGGAACGGGGCCACACGGCGCCGTCGGCAGCAACTGCAGCCTTAACGATCCCAGTCTTCTCCTCGCAGGCGAGGCGGCGTCAGATGACTGACTCTCCGGCTTTGTGCACAGTGGAAGGGAAGCTCTCTCTCAGGAGGAACAGGAATTTACGGGTAAGCCTACGACAGCGGATGAGGGATTCATGCAGGTTCACCACAACTTTCCCTTTCAATTCTATGATCATTTCTTTTGAGGGGGATTTTTTTTTCTTTATTATTATTATTATTGTTTTACATTTTGTGTCAGAGTGAAGCATGATGAGTGTGCAATCTTGTCATTGTCAGTGTCCGGTTCAGTGGATTGCTATGGATTTGTAAAGTGTGTGGTTAACCGTTAACATATTCATGGGATTCTCCATTCTGCAATTAAATGACAATCATTGCTTGACGGTGAGGTGACCTGTCAAGGAGCTACTGTCATGGTGTGTGTGTGTGTGTGTGTGTGTGTGTGTGTGTGTGTGTGTGTGTGTGTGTGTGTGTGTGTGTGTGTGTGTGTGTGTGTGTGTGTGTGTGTGTGTGTGTGTGTGTGTGTAAAAGAGAGGCGGAAATTACCGACCAAAGACAGATCTGGAGAAAGACAACTCTCCTTTCTCCCCTCTCTCTATCATTATTCCTCAATTTTACAGATTTTTGTGGCACCTCTTTTTTAGTTTGTATCGCTCTGTTCTAGTATCACTCCCTAGCTGTCATTAGGCTCTTGTAGGAGGGTTGCATTTAAGCTTTCAAGGCTTCAAAAGTCTTATTTTGCTACCACTGAAAATATTCAAATAATATCATAGAGTAGTCCCTGAATCGTAACCCAGGTTGTCTGTTGTATGGGCGTTCTGCCTTCTCTCTGTCCCTGCCATACTCTGGTGTAGCTGTAGATGGCTGCTACAGTACTGTAGCGGAGCTGTAGCGGAGCTGTCCACAGAGGTGGTGCTGAAATCTGCTCCTCTGTTTACGCTCTCTGTCTGCTTTCTCTCAGTGTTGTCTCAGTAGAAGGGCTGTGGTAGGAAGTGATCAGTCCTAGTATGAACACCGCACTAGAGAAAGACAAGTCAGAGAGCAGTAAGGGCTCTGTTAGTAATATAACTTCTCTAGTATCAGGCGTATTATGTGAATCAGTGTTGGGACTGAGTTGGTAGAACACACGTCCCTTATAGGTTCGCTTTTGGGTTGTTTGAACAAGATGACCAAAAAGAGTTGTTTGAATAAGCTGACCTGTATGTCAGTTTGATGGGACAGCTGTCGGTATCTCAGGTTTTTATTGGTGTTTCTGTGTATGGTGGTTCCTATTTGCAGTGCTTCTGTGCTCAATGGAGCATATGACTGTGTTTGAGTTTAAATGTAAAGTATAGCTGTTACTGCTCTCAGGGGTGCAATGTTGCTGACGTTAAAGGTGTTCTTGTTGTCAACTGCAGGTAGAAGACCCTAACGTTCGTGTTTCATTGATACAGTAGAATTACCGGATTACGAAATGGCAAAGAGCTTTAAACTTTTTTCATTTTAAAGCTGCATATTTCTTTCCACGTTAAATCATTTTGGAGGGATTTTAGAGTGTGTGTGTGTGTGTGTGTGTGTGTGTGTGTGTGTGTGTGTGTGTGTGTGTGTGTGTGTGTGTGTGTGTGTGTGCGCGTGTGTGTGTGTGTGTGTGTGTGTGTGTGTGTATGAACTGGTCAAATGTCCTGTTGACATGGTAATACATGTCCACGTGCGGGTAGTGTTCATTTGGTGTTTTAGTCTGTTCAATTCCTTCACACAACCACGTCTTGTGTTTTAGTTTCACACAAAATGGTAGGCGGGGCACGTACAGTATTATCTCAGCAAATGCTTTAAAGTATTACAATTTATCAAGTAGAAATTTGTAATAATCATAAATGTTCAAATGGCCCTCTCTCTTTTTTTTGGACAGAAACAAGAGATGCATAATTGTACATATCCACTCAACAGTAATGATACTGTTCAACAACAGAACAAAAAAAAAGATATCCAAAAACACATGCTGTGCACTGTCAAATCATAGGAGCAGACATAGCCTGAGTGAATTCCATTCACACATTCACACGGTACATTCACACGGTAAATTGTGAAACACGCTCACACACACACACACATGCCTCCCCTCTGTCATTTGGCCACAGAAAGCCTCGGCCCCCCTCAGAAAATGAGAGCTCTAATAACAGTCATTGTTCCTGTTTCTGACAGCCTTCATTGCAGGGCCGTCCCTTTTTTTCCTCCTTTTTTTCCCAAACCATCTGTAATTTGCCTCCTGCTGCTAATGGATTTCTCCTCTATGCCTGTCTTTTGTGCAATATGCGTGTGTGTGCGTTCATGTGTGTGTGTGTGTGTGTTCGTGTGTGTGTGTGTGTGTGTGTGTGTGTGTGTGTGTGTGTGTGTGTGTGTGTGGTGTGTGTGTGTGTGTGTGTGTGTGTGTGTACTTGATTGTAGTGGGGCTAGAGCACAGTTGACTATTAATGAAGCTGGCAATCGTGATGCTAAAGGCGGGGTTGAAAGGCCATGGTTTCCATAGCAAGCCCTCGAAACATTTGCCACTCATTTATCCAGTTGTGTTTATTTACTTATTTGTTTATGCATGTTTGTTTATCTAACTGGCATTTTTCTTTTTGTTCCAGGGCTCTCATTTTGCTTGGATTTGCGTCAGTAAAAGCTGATTGCCCAGTGCCACAGAGGAGTGCAATCGAATGAAAGGAATTCCAAGGAGAAGAAAGGTCTGATTGGTGCCTGCAGGTAAGAGCTCCACTAATGAGACATCAACTTCCTAGTTCCTCCCTCTGTACACGCACACGCACACACGTACACGTGAATATACACATAGAAACACACCCGCCCAGGCACACTCACCCCTCCCATCACAGCACCGGTTCACAAATGCACAGTGTCTTCATTTCTGTTTGCAGAACACATCTGACATGGAGGGCCCCACCTGCCCCATCCTCGGGCAGCAGGCCATCTTCAATCAATCACTCAACTCATAGAGAACATGACATCACTCAGGCTCACACTACTATTGAGGACCTCTTGAGTTTCCCTGCTGCTGTCCCCAATGCCCTCTCTTCTCTTCCTCCCCCTCCTTCTCTGTGACTCTCTTCGGTGACGGGTATTCTTGGGTGGATAATACGGATCACGTTGTTATTGCTTAAGAATACGCGTAGTTGAGGAGAGTCCTCTCGACACTGACTTGGAGGAGCTAAAGGAGCTAACGTCCCGCTGCATGAGCCAAAGTAGAGCCAGGATGACTTCCTGGTTTCCATATCCAGGACCATTTATCAAGTAACTAGACAGATTAACAAAGCCTAATTACTTTACTGGGCTTTCAGCTATGCTTTCCAGCCCCTATAGACACTAGCAGCAAAGAGAGAAAGTGAGAGAGAGAGAGAGAGATATTAAACTCTTAGTTACCTCTCCCAGGATGTTTTTTCGCAGTAGGCTATATCGTATTATTGTGAACTGTAATATGATTTGATTAACCATTCTGACGAATGTTGTGTCTTCTGTGTATCGACTCCACCAGTGTTTATTTATTATTTAGCATTTTGTACAATTTGTTCATTTTGGCTTCCGGATGAAACAGGCTATTATGTTCGTTTTCACTTCAGGGAGTTGTGTCTTGTACTACAGGCTTGGTTGGTGCAGTAATGGACATTTGTATTGGTCTTAAAAATACAAAAGGCCTCCTACGCAACATTTAGCTTGCATACAAATAGATTTTGTGGTAACACGGTTTCTGGCCTCAGGACTTCTGCCCAGAGATGGCCACATTGATACCTCATTGAGAGTGAAAGAGTAGACTGGGAGAATATGTTAGGAGAATGAAAAACTATGAAGGAGTAACTGAATTTGAACCCAAAATATGTATATTATACCTCAGTCCTGTGTATCAATACTAAAGGGAATTCCGTGACAGAGAGCTGGTTGTTAGTGATCACAGAGGAAATATCAATACTCAGAGAAACTGCCCTGGCGCATTTAATTTATTCCACAATCTTGCGCCATACAGGCCGTCCCTCTGAAGATAAATTCTGCAAGCCCAGTAACATCATTCCCTGACTTAATGTGTTTGCGACAAAGGGACATTCTCATCCAAAATGATTTGCACATCAAGAAGAGTCATTACGTTTTAATGGTGTCGGGAAATGACCCTCTCTTAGCTTACGCTGGTGGAAATCAATGAGGCCTGCATTACAGTGTTATTGTGACGGTCATTTTCTGCTGAATCATGCTGTTTAATTTCTTGCCCTTCGACAAATCATCTGCCGACTCTTATCAATTTGGCCAGAGAGCTTACGTTTGATTGCATTAGATGAGATCAAATAAAATAAATAAAATAATTGAAGGTCCTCTAAAAATGCTACCATGACATCTCTTGATGTCTAATGTTGCTATCAATCTCAAGCTTATCTAAGACTGAAAGGAGAAGGCAAATGTCTGCTCTAGCCTCTACTGAATCTATTTGTACTGTCATAATTGGATCCTACCAGTAGGGGAGCCCTGTAGCTCACAGTCAGACAATGAACTCAATGAACTGTTTTAAAAGGAGAATGACTTTATCAGCGCTACCTATGATTTTACACTGTTAGCAAAGCTGTGTGTTTGGCATTACAAATGGGCATGCTTTTGACAATCTGTTAATTCAGTTTATGACATTTTGAACATCATTTTCTCATCAGACATTTTTGTTAATTGACTGTATCTATTTTTATGGCATGTTGAAAACCCAGACAATCTGTAAAATCGTGTGGTCCGAAAACAATATGACAAACAATAAACAAACAATTTGAAATATGTGACAGCTTATGTGATTTTATCATGTCAATCATGTCCATCATTTTTTTTTAAATCTCTGTAATACAAAAACAAATTAGAGGATATTCATTCAATCTCAATTGCGATGCCTTTGGAGTGTTATGGCTAAATCTGATCCCAGGACACTTCGATGTTTACTCTTCAATTATTCCCCTGTGATTGTCTGACTGGCTGCTCTCTCTCCTCCAGGAGAATAATGTCGTCTCCACACATAAGCTCCCCTTAATCGATAGACAATTCCTCTCGATTAGCAAGGCACCATTTCCTCCGCAGTGGCCAGACAAAGATAAAGACTTTGGCAGTTTTTTTGAGGGGTGTTTAAACTGTTAGTCATAGAACCAGAACCCTAATTTGGTAACTAAGATGTGTTGCAATTTTAAAAGAGTTAGTTATGCCTGGCTAGATTTAACAATGCATTGCAAATGGAGGACTTCAGAGACTTTCTAAGCAAAGGCTAACACGCTTTAGTAATGACACACTGTAATGCACCACGTCTAAATCATACACCAGATAGATCATCCACTCCTTCAACATGTAGAGTCAGAGCAATCTACTGAACAAAAATATAAATGCAACATGCAACAATTTCTACTTTTTTCCTGAGTTACAGTTCATATAAGGAAATAAATAAATTGAAATAAATTCATTAGGCCCAAATCTATGGATTTCACATGACTGGGCAGGGGTGCAGCCATGGGTGGGCCTTGGAGGGCATAGGCCCACACACTCTTCAGCATGCTGTTTAATCAGATTCTTGATGTGCCACACCTGTCAGGTGGACGAATTATCTTGGCAAAGGAGAAAAGCTCACTAACAGAGATTTAAAAAAAATGTGTTGCCATAATCTTTGAGAAATACACTTTTTGTTGGTATGGAACATTTCTGGACTGTTTTATTTCAGCTCATAAAACATGTTGCGTTTATATTTTTGGTCAGTGTAGTTCAGCAGCAATCTGTAGCCAATGGGCACAGACGTCAGTTCAACATCTATTTCTGATTTACATTTGGTTGAGTTGTCAACTAACGTGCATTCAACATGAAATCAACCCCCCAAAAAATCACCATGACATTGAATTTAGGTTCAAAGTTGGGTTGAAAAACGACAACAGTTGCTTAGGTTGATGACTTCATGCAAATCCAATCCGTTTTCCACGTTGATTCAACGTCATCACATAGCATTTTTTAAAAACGAAATGGAAACAACGTTGATTCAACCAGTTCTTCAACCAGTTCTTCAGACCCATGTTAAATACAGAAAGACAGAAAGCAGATAGGGAATGAACACACACTTGTGAGTATTCAAACCATCCAATTATCGCAAGTCTGTATGTAGTACACTGTGATGTGGCTGAAGGTAATGGTTTGAAAAGTTATTTACCCCCGTCCCCGTCCCGTCCCCAAAATAAACAGATGTTTATTTTCTTCCAGGACCTGGGCTTAATGTTCTGTTTGTCTTTTTGTCCTTATCTACCTCCGTAATCAAGGGTGTGTTAACCTTACCTGATATTCTAGAATTCTAATGCTATGTTTCCTACCATCTTTATGATTATAGAGCAGGCAGAACATTGGAACACAAGTTGTAGTACAATATGTACACTGCCTTCAGAAAGTATTCATACCCCTTGTCTTATTCCACATTTTGTTGTTACAGCCTCAATTGAAAATGGATTAAATATTTATTTTTTTCACCCATCTACACAAAATACCCCAAAATGACAAAGTGAAAACATGTTTCAACAAATGTTTGCACATTTAAAAAAAAAAAAACATAAATATCTCATTTACATAAGTATTCACACCCCTGAGTCAATACATGTTCCTATCACCTTTGGCAGCGATTACAGCTGTGGGTCTTTCTGGGTAAGTCTCTAAGAGCTTTGCAGACCTGGATTCTTTAAAAAAAACTCTTCAAGCTCCATCAAGTTGGTCGTTGATCATTGCTAGACCACCATTTTCAAGCCGATTTAAGTCGAAACTGTAACTAGTCCACTCAAGAACATTCATTGTTGTCTTGGTAAGCAACTACAATGTATATGTGGCTTTGTATGTTAGGTTGTTGTCCTGCTGAAAGGTGCATTTGTCTCCTAATGTCTGTTGGTAAGCAGACTGAACCAGATTTTCCTATATGATTTTGTCTGTACTTAGCCCTATTCCATTTATTTTTATCCTAAAAAAACTCCCCAGTCTGTGCCGATGAGAAGCATACCCATAACATGATTCAGCCAACACCATCCTTGAAAATATGAAGAGTGGTACTCAGTGATGTGTTATGTTGGATTTGCCCCAAACATAACGCTTTGTACTCAGGACATAAAGAAAATGTCTTTGCACATTTTTTGCAGTTTTACTTTAGTGGCTTATTGCGAACAGGATGCATATTTTTGGAATATTTGTATTCTGTACAGGCCTCCGTCTTTTCATTCTGTCATTTAGGTAAGTATTGCTCCCGAGTGGCACAGCGGTCTAAGGCACTGCTTCTCAGTGTTAGAGGCATCACTACAGACCCTGGTTTGATCCCGGGCTGTAGTACAACCGGCCGTGATCGGGAGTCCCATAGGAAGGCGCACAATTGATCCAGCGCCGTCCGGGTTAGGGAAGGGATTGGCCGGGGTAGGCCGTCATTGTAAAATAAGAATTTGTTCGTAACTGACTTGCCTGGTTAAATAAAGGTTCAATACAAAAATATATACATTATTTTAGAGTAACTACAATGTTGTTCCATCCTCAGTTTTATCCTACCAAAGCCATTAAACTCCGTAACTGTTTAAAAGTCACCATTGTCCTCATGGTGAAATCCCTAGGAAGGAAGGACGCCTCTATCTTTGTAATGACTGGGTGTATTGATATACCATCCAAAGTGTAATTAATAACTTCACCGTGCTCAAAGGGATATTCAATGTGTGCCTTTTTTCATTGTACCCATCTACCAATAGGTGCCCTTCTTTGAGAGGCATTGGAAAACCTTCATGGTCTTTATGGTTGAATCTGTGTTTGAAATTCACTGCTCAACTGAGGGACCTTACAGATCATTTTATGTGTGGGGTACAGAGATGAG